>NC_055689.1:37513158-37742590 GCF_017639745.1 Melanotaenia boesemani | reverse complement strand
TTTGTTCATGTCGGGATCGGATTCTGTAAAGAAACAAATATTTGAATCCAACTTTATTTACAAACAAATCAATAATAGTGCTTTACCATCAGCTCCTCCTGATGCCGATCATCACCATCATCACCATCATCATCATCATCACCATCATCACCATCATCATCATCATCACCATCATCACCATCATCATCATCATCACCATCATCATCATCATCACATCATCATCATCATCACCATCATCATCATCATCAATCAATCAATCACTCATATGAAACTCAGCAATCAGGATGTAACCATGGTAACCACAATTAGCTGCAGAAAATTTACAACTCTGAATGTCATGATGTCATCACCCCCCTCCCCCCAAAATCCAGCTCCAAAGTCCTGATCCAGACTCCCCAGCATTCTGATCCGGTCCTCATTTTCGAAAGTGGTCTTTAAACTGGTCCCGCTCCAAAGTCCTGATCCACTGCATGTTGAAAGCAGCTGAAGAAAGTCTGGTATTTCCAGTCTCGGTACTGGACCATTTCCAGTCCAGTCCCAGATCCTAGAGAACGATTCTTGGAGACTACTGAAAGAAATGGCAGAAAGCTTCTCTGAGGGTCTGGACGGGTGTGGAGAATAATAATGTTCATTTCGTAGAAGTGGACCTGGTTCTGACTCAGTTTTAGGATTCATGCTGGAGCATGTTTCAGCTGTTCCTGTTTCGCTTAAAATATTAAAAAGTGAGAAATGGAACAGAATCTGATCTGAACTGGATCAGAACCGGTTCAAAGCAGGATCAGAACTGGGTCAGGACCTGACATTAACTGGATGCAGGATCAGAAACTGATCGAAACCAAATCGGAACTATAATAAATTCAGATTAAAACTGTATCAGAAGCAGAACAGTACCAGATTAGATGTGGATCAGAAACAGATGAGGACCGGGTCAGAACTGGATAAGAACTAGGCCAGAACCAGATGAGAATCTGATGAGAACTGGATCACAAAAAATGGAAAACCTCGGTGCGTGTTGGTGAGTTGTAGGAGCAGCAGGTGTCACGGAGGAAGCAGCAGAGGTTTGGTCTCCATGGCAACACCTCCATCAGGTACGTCCTTCTCCATCACCTCGGGTTGCTCCCTCTGCTTGTCAGTGGGGGGGGGAT
Organism: Melanotaenia boesemani; assembly: GCF_017639745.1. NCBI lineage: Eukaryota > Metazoa > Chordata > Actinopteri > Atheriniformes > Melanotaeniidae > Melanotaenia > Melanotaenia boesemani. The sequence goes on along the minus strand of NC_055689.1, from coordinate 37,741,445 downwards.
CAGAGTTTGAAGTTGGCTGCCGATTGAAAACGTTGGATCCGGCGCTGGACCCGTTGGCTTCGCTCTCCGTCCAGCAGGACTCCGTGTCTGAAGCGGAGGATAGCCGGCTTTTCCCCCAGCGACCATTGGTCCGCATCCCGGTGCCAAGGCGAAGTCCCAGTGAGCTGGTGAGGGTGGTGCGACGTGACGAGGGGGCGCTGGAGCCGAAAGGCGACCGTTGATCCTGGTCGTGAAGCTGGAACACGGAACGCAGCAGCGGGAAGTAGAGACTGATGGCCGCTCGGTACTTTGGGTGTGTGATGGCGTAAATTATTGGGTTGTGGATGGCGGAAGCCTTGGCGATGACGGCAGGGACTGAGTTCATGTAAGGAGTCAGCAGGTGGGCGTAGCCGGCGGTGGCCGTCAAAGCCACTGCAGAGTACGGCGACCAGGACAGGATGAAAAGCAGAATCACAGCCAGAGCTACTTTAGCCATCCGCCACTCGCTGCGTAGCCGCTCAAACGCCTTGTTGGTTTCTCCACAGTTCAACTTTGCCACCTCCTGCCCCGCCTTCCGGACTGCCCTGAAAATGGCGAAGTAGCAGCTGGCGATGACAGCTAGCGGGAAAAAGAAGACAAAGACGAACAGCAGGATAGTGTAGGTACGCACGGCAGCTGTGAAGCTCATGTAGTCCCAGCTACATGAAGTCTGCAGGCCTTCGGGGACGTAGGCGCTCCACCCGAAGAATGGAGGCAGACTCCAGCCCAGGGAGTACAGCCACAACCCCACTACCACCGCGTACACCCGCTGGTGGCCAGCCCCACCTACCACTACCAGCGGCCGAGTGATTGCCAGGCAGCGGTCTGCGGCAATGGCTGTAAGTGTCATCATGGAGGTGATGCCGAACAGAGCGCCACAGAAGGCGTAAAGTTCACAGGCTCGCTCCCCGAACACCCAGCGGCGGTGCAGACTCGCCACGAAGAAGACCGGGGACTGCGTCACTGACATAAGGAAGTCGGCAGCTGCCAAGTTGACCACCAGAACGTTGCTAGGAGACCGCAGCGTCCGACTGCGACAGAACACGTAGATGACCAGAGCGTTTCGCAGCATGCCCGTCACCCCCACCAATAAGATGACAGAACCAATAATATAATGGGCATGGTCAGGGACATCCACAGTGGGCAACAACTGTGGTTGTAGATGGGTGCTATGTGTGGAGGACTGGCCAGGCGGCTGGAGACGCTTAGACATCCTGATGTGCTGATGGTCATTCGTACAGTTTTCTCCCTGAGAACAGAAAGACACCATCTCACTCAGGATCGGTGATGGTCAAACGGTCGAGATGAGGGCCAGACAACAGATGGACGTGGTTGGTTGAATGTGAGATGAAAGTTGGATAAAGGTTGGCTGGATGCTGGCTGAAAGTCGGCTGAAGGTTCCTTGGATGTTGGCTGAAGGTTCCTTGGATGCCAGCTGAAAGTCGGCTGTAGGTTCATAGGATTTCGGATGAAAGTTGGCTATATTGGAAGCGGATTTTGCAGGAAGTTGGTTGGTGAGTTTGAGCTGGCTCAGCTCTGTTGGCCGTCTCTGCGGTGTCTCCATCCTGCTGGAACTCTTTATATTGGACGGATCAATGGGTGACGTGGAATTATTGAGTCGGCTGTCGTCCAATCCAATAATTTCCAGGGAATAAATCAAAATCTGGACCAAATGCAACCTGATTGTTGTAGGATAATGGGGATTCTTTTGTACACTAATGAGTTTCAAACTCACAACTTTGGCAAAAACAGGGTCAGACGGTTTTATAGGTCAAGTCCCAGATACAAAGTGAAGCATGTAATTAGGGACTGCTTCTGCTGTGCAGACAAATTATAGGCCAAAATGAGGGAAATGCTGAGTCTCCATGACAATGAGTAGCTAGCAGGAAGACTTCTGAAAAGGATGTCAAAACGTCAGATTCACCTACCGTCATTATTGGGCTTCAGGTGGAGTTCGGGTACAGCGGTTATAACGTGGTCATTTTTGGATCGCGCTGAAATTGATGTGACAGACTCATGGGGGCGGGGGGGGGGGGGGGGGGGGGGGGGGGGGGGGGGGCTAGGAACATAAATCTGGAGTTTCATCCGTTTTGGTCCAGGAATAATAGAGTTATTAGCCCAAACGTGACGGCCGCCATTTTGTAATGAGTATAGGTCGAAAATACACACTTGGCTATCTTTTTCTGCTTGTCTGATCCACCCCAAACTTCTCACACTTGTGGTACATGGTATAAGGACCCCCATATTATCAGTACATTTCTGAAATTAAGTTCTACTTCTAACTGAAATACAACCTTCCCTTCTCCACCTGTACTCTCTTCACACAAAATGTGGAATTGACCATTCTGTACTTAGAAATGTTGTTAAATCTGAGGACGTGTTGGACCTGCGTATGTACAGAATCTAGCGGTGGAGCATCTCCGACTTGCATATGTACAGAAGCTAGAGGCAGACTAGGGTGGCCCAGAGACCTGACGATCAGCAGCAATCCCGGAGCATGAACCCAAGCCACCGCACCACGATGACTATCCGACCGAGAGCGGATGGGTCCAGGGTGGGAGAGCCCCCAGCCAGAGACTCCCGTGATCACGGGGCACAAGCTCCGATGGGCCAAGACCGGCAGTCGCCGACCCCACCAACAGAATAAAACGATGGAACATCTCCGACCTGTGAATGTACAGAATCTAAAGGTGGAACATTTCCAACCTGCATACGTACAGAATCCAGCAGTGGAACGTCTCCGACCCGCATACGTACAGAATGTAGTAGTGGAACGTCTCCGACCCGCGTATACAGAATCCAGCAGTGGAACGTCTCCGACCCGCGTACGTACAGAATGTAGTAGTGGAACGTCTCCGACCCGCGTACATACAGAATCCAGCAGTGGAACGTCTCCGACCCGCGTATGTACAGAATGTAGTAGTGGAACGTCTCCGACCCGCGTACATACAGAATCCAGCAGTGGAACGTCTCCGACCCGCGTACGTACAGAATGTAATAGTGGAACGTCTCCGACCCGCGTACGTACAGAATCCAGCAGTGGAACGTCTCCGACCCGCGTACATACAGAATGTAGTAGTGGAACGTCTCCGACCCGCGTACGTACAGGGTCCAGCGGTGGAACGTCTCTGATCTGCGTACATACAGAATGCAGTGGTGGATCAGAGAAACTTCTTCATTTCAGCAGGTGTTGCAAAGATATCAGCATCAACATCTTTTATTTAATTAAAGCAATAATTACTTAATTAGTAAGATTGTAGTAAAAAATACACAGATGTGTTGTTTCATTGCTTATAAAACTTACTAGGAAACCTTTGACAGATAAGTGGGAACTGAGCATCATTAATCTGATGTTATCAAAAAATATTGGTTGAATGGCTCATCGGCCTTGGGAGAGGATCGGATGCTGTTTCTTTAAAGGTGCAGCAGCTGATTTTCTCCTTTTTTGTTTAGATTTGATTGCATTTGTTGTGGTCTGGGGGACATGGGGTTCATCAACCCCGCCAGGCACCTGACCCCCAAACATCAGTTAGGGATATAATCCTGGAGCCCGCGTTCCGCCCACAGTTCTGCGAAGACCTGGACCAACACCCAGCAGGGTAGGGCCAGCCTAGACAGCCACATCAGCCATGCACAACCCCACCTCATCCATTCTGTCCATCCATATCAACAATAAGACACATGCAGCCCTTACCTGTATTCAAAATAGATGCCCAGTAGTCTCAGTTTTAGCCTGTCTCCGTATTTATTGTTTTATTGTTAATTAATTCATGTATGTATTTGTTGTGTATTCCAACGACCTCATGGCTACTGATGATGTCTGACACATAGCACTCTGAATGCTGACTGGTGCTGAGCTAATGGATTACCCGTATGGGACGAATAAAGTTTTCTTAATGTTGTTTATCTTCTACTGGCAATAAAAAAAAGTTGATGAAATTCTGGTTAATTAATATTTTACACAGAAACAAAGTTGCTGGATTTGGGTTTGTACATAATAAATATTAGCTAATAATTCTTTGAGGTTCGATGGTTGAGTTATTTACAGCTGTTAAAATGTGGAGCAGAAATTGACTCTTTCACACAGGAAGCTGTTTTTAACTAGAGTTTATCAGCTTTCCATCCATCAAGTCATGGATCGATGGAGTGATCTCGGGACAGGAACGCGAGCGGAACATTTCCTTCACAGCAGTGACCTCCATTTACGTCATGAGGTGTCCTATAGGGGACAGTTCTGGGACTGGCCTGCTTTTTGCCTTAAATAAACTCTATTTCTTTATTTTCTGTAGGGCTAGAGGTGTCTGGAACTGGAACTAAATGGTCTTTTAAAGGTTAAATAGAAGATGGAGGCTAAACTTTATTGGCATGTTACAGGGAAATAAAAACCAACCAAATGTCACCATGAGACCTAACATTCTGACCTGTCATCACGTAGAAAAAAACCATCAACATCCAGGTGGACTCAGGTCTGGAGAGCAATTTTGAACCAGATCACTGACTCAGACTCGACTGATCTGGTTTCAGAGCCAACGTCCCATGTTTCCAGGTCTGACTGCAGATGTTTCATCACATCAAACAACAAAGGACAATCTTTCAAATCCTGGTGGCCCACAATCAAAACAGAGAGAGCCTGGGACGTCCAGTCCTCTCGGGGACGTCCAGTCTTGGATATGTTCTCCTCTCTGGGACCAGTTCTCTTCTTTTGGACCAGATATCTTCTCTGGGACTGGTTTGTCCACTCTTGGGAAAGTTTTCCTCTCTGGGACCGTTCTCTTATCTGGGACATCCAGTCCTCTGTAGGACAATCAGTCCTCTCTTGGACCCATATCTCTTCCCTGGGACCAGTTCTCCTCTCTGGGACCAATTCTCCAATCTCGGACCAGAGCCCCTCTCTGGAACCAGTCAACAACCAGTCTGATCTGGGACTGGTTGTCTGTACTGGGACCGGATGTCCACATTGGGACCAGATGTCCACCATGGGACCGGGTCTCCACTCTAGGACTGGTTATCTGATCTGGGACCGGATGTCCACTTTGGGACTGGTTTTCCGACCTGGGTCTGGATGTCCGCTCTCAGACTGGTTGTCCGATTTGGGACCAGATGTCTGCTCTGGGACTGGTTGTTTGATCTGGGACCGGATGTCTGATCTGGGACCGGGTGTCCGCTCTGGACTGAGTTCAGGACTTCATTCTTTGCATCACCACAGCAGCAAAAAGAAGCTCTTTGAGAAATTAAAATTTTAAATTTTTTTTAATAAATCTCAAGAAAACTGAACCATCACTGGAACATACTGACAGATTAACTGGGACAAAGCAGGGTCCAAACCGCCACCCTTTCAGTTATTGGACGACCTGCTGTGCTGCTGCTGTCCCAAACTTCTGACGTCGTCATCACTAACAGGCCAATCAGAGCCCGGCCTGCTGGGAGGGGCTGTGGTGTCTGCTGATGTGCTTCAGCAGCAGCTGGCGGTCTGGGCTCGAGTACTCACACTGCTGGCATGGAAACACCTCACCAGTGTGATGGCGGCGAGCGTGGAGGTCCAAACTTTTCTTCTGGATACTGCAGGGAGAAAAAAACAGCATCATCATCATCTGTTACTACGGCAACCTGCAGCCACCCTACAGACAGCATGGGATCAGCAGCTGCATGTCGTCAGTTACCTGCTGTAGTTACAGAGCTGGCAGCTGTACGGTTTCTCCTGACTGTGCGTCCTGCAGTGTCTCAGCAGAGAGCTGCGATCTATGGACGCGTATGGACATTCAGAACACCTGTATGGCTTCTCACCTGGACACATGCACAGTCAGTCACATTGATCTGGATGACAAATTTACTAATACATGTGTGATTCCTCAGGTGTCATCTACCTGTGTGAGTCCTCAGGTGCTGCAGCAGAGAGGCCTTTAGTCTACTGTTGTAGGGACAGTGAGGACAGGTGAAGGGTTTCTCTCCTCCGTGTACGCCCCGGTGACGTCTCAGAGTCAGATTAGAGGAGAACTTCCTGTAGAGAAGAGACAACAGTTGAGTGGTTGGATGGGCTTGTAACCTGTAACACCTGCTATGATTGTGATCTTTAACCTGAGCTGACAGACCTGTGACTACTTAGGTGAAGATGATAATAAATCTGCTTCAGGTTTTTATCACTAGTTTACTGACCAAAGAATAAAACTCATGTTTCCACATAGTCTTCATGTCTGACACAAACTGACCATTTTCTACAATTCTCACCTGTCCTCCCTTGTCCTAAAGTGTCTTCCTGTTTTCCTCTGTCCTGACTACAGTTCTTGTCATGTGATCCGTTTGTGTTCTGCAGTACTGGAGACATATCTGAAACCATCTGCATCAGCTCAGGTGACCTGAGTGCTGAGGCATTGTGGGTAATTACCTGTAACACAGAGAGCAGCTCAGACTCTCAGCCTCCACTTCTTCATTCTTCTTCCTCCTGGACTTCTTCATCATCTTTGAGACACTCTGAGGAGGACCAGTTTGAGGTTTACTGGTCAAACTGGGAACCAACCTAATGACCACGCACGTGTGCACACACACACACACACACACATACATTCACACACAGAGCTCAGCCACATTTCACTTCTTCATCACTTCATCACATTGCTGCACGATAAGGCCCAGCAAATGTTTGCAGACAGCAGGAAGCAGCAATGCTAAAATGTAGCAATGCTAACATGTAGCATAGCAACATGACTAGCAGGAAGCAGCAATGCTAGCATGTAGCACAGCAACATGACTAGCAGGAACCAGCAATGCTAGCATGTAGCACAGCAACATGACTAGCAGGAAGCAGCAATGCTAGCATGTAGCATAGCAACATGACTAGCAGGAAGCAGCAATGCTAAAATGTAGCAATGCTAACATGTAGCATAGCAACATGACTAGCAGGTAGCAGCAATGCTAGCATGTAGCATAGCAACATGACTAGCAGGAAGCAGCAATGCTAGCATGTAGCACAGCAACATGACTAGCAGGAAGCAGCAATGCTAGCATGTAGCACAGCAACATTACTAGAAGGAAGCAGCAATGCTAGCATGTAGTACAGCAACATGACTAGCAGGAAGCAGCAATGCTAGCATGTATCACAGCAACATGACTAGCAGGAAGCAGTAATGCTAGCATGTAGCACAGAAACATGACTAGCTGGAAGCAGCAATGCTAGCATGTACCACAGAAACATGACTAGAAGGAAGCAGCAAGGCTAACATGTAGCAATGCTAGCATGTAGCACAGAAACATGACTAGAAGGAAGCAGCAATGCTAACATGTAGCAATGCTAGCATGTAGCACAGAAACATGACTAGAAGGAAGCAGCAAGGCTAACATGTAGCAATGCTAGCATGTAGCACAGCAACATGACTAGAAGGAAGCAGCAATGCTAACATGTAGCAATGCTAGCATGTAGCACAGAAACATGACTAGAAGGAAGCAGCAAGGCTAACATGTAGCAATGCTAGCATGTAGCACAGAAACATGACTAGAAGGAAGCAGCAAGGCTAACATGTAGCAATGCTAACATGTAGCACAGCAACATGACTAGCAGGAAGCAGCAATGCTAGCATGTAGCACAGCAACATGACTAGCAGGAAGCAGCAATGCTAACATGTAGCAATGCTAGCATGTAGCACAGCAACATGACTAGAAGGAAGCAGCAATGCTAACATGTAGCAATGCTAGCATGTAGCATAACAACATGACTAGCAGGAAGCAGCAATGCTAACATGTAGCAATGCTAACATGTAGCACAGCAACATGACAGGAGAAACTCAGCTAAAAGACTCTAGCAAGCATCGGCATCCAGACCAAACACAGTCCAGACCCCAGTGGTTCTACGGTAATGTAGAAACCAGGAGAACAGCTCTGTCTATTTTAGAGCTTTTTCTAAACACAAACCAGGAGTCACATGACAGCAGAGACGCTGCTGGCTCCAGAGACGTCTGTCTCATCACGGTGGGACTGAAACTCTGGAGCTAGCAGCCAGAACCAGAAACCAGGTCTTACTGTTGCTGTTTGTGGTGAAAAGTTTGATTCCAGCTCTAAAAACTCTGCTAATGTGTTCTCCTATGACTCTGCCTTTGATTGACATGAACCTGCTGGTTTCCATGGAGATGAAGGAGGTTTGTAGTGAAGGATTCCCTCTTCCTATCAAAGATTATGTTGGACTTCACTCCTATCAGGATCCTCATGCTGGTTCTAAGGTGAATGTGGGGCTATCCCTGGATCCTCCTGACTCTGACCATTGATTGAGGTGTCCATCATCATCATCATCATCGGCCAATGGCTTTATGAGATATTTACTTGTGTAACACCTTTATTCCTTTATTAACACCTGGAAACCTGCTCGGGTTAACTTTTACCTTTTACTGTAGCACAGTTCCTCACCAGATATTACTTCACTCATTCCTAGGAAAACTTGATTCATTCCTAGGAAAACGTGACTCATTCCTAGGAAAACTTGATTCATTCCTAGGAAAACTTGATTCATTCCTAGGAAAACGTGACTCATTCCTAGGAAAACTTGACTCATTCCTAGGAAAACGTGACTCATTCCTAGGAAAACCTGACTCATTTCTAGGAAAACGTGACTCATTTCTAGGAAAACGTGACTCATTTCTGGGAAAACGTGACTCATTCCTAGGAAAACGTGACTCATTCCTAGGAAAACTTCACTCATTCCTAGGAAAACGTGACTCATTCCTAGGAAAACTTCACTCATTCCTAGGCTTACTCTACTGGTTTCTGTAAAGGCCAAGATTATACATAGAGCCCTTGTGGTTGTGAAGATAACAGCTGATTTCAGACTCACCTTTCAGGAAGCTCCACCTCCTTTTCTTTTACTTGTCCAATCACAGGGCTCCTCCACTGCTCTGAAACAATCAATCGTCAGTTTTCAGGTGAGTTCAGGTGAGACTAAAAAGTAATGATTACAATCATAAGATTAGGCTGACCTAAAGACCTGGTAGCTGTCCTCCTCTGTGAGACCTCCTGCTCCGTCCTCCTCTTTCTTCTCTGTGAGACCTCCTCCTCCTCCCACCTCCTCCTCCTCCTCCTTCTCCTGCAGTGTCTCCTCCAATGAGACTCCAGTTCTTCCCAGGTGTCGGATGTCCAGCTGCACCGGATGCAGCTGAACCCCCCCGCCCTGTGAGACCGGACATGGACGTCCAGCAGGCGACGGGATGGCAGCGTCAGAGGACACAGGAGGCAGAGAAGGCGGCGGCCTGTGTTACGCTGCAGGTGGGCGGGGTCAGCCGGTGCAGGCGGGCAATAGTCAAGTGGGGATGCAGCCGGGGGAGGAGGAGGTTTGACGGCAGAGGTTCTACACAATCCCAGAGTCATGAGGTGAGCCGACTGATCCATGTCTTCCTGGATGGAGGCTGTCTGGACAGGACCGGACAGATCCATGGCATCCTGCTTTAGAGGGAAGATGGAGGCGTGCTCCTCTTCCTCCTCCTCTTCCTCCTCCTCAAACAGAGTGCTAACCTGCAGAGAGAATCAGGAACGGGTCAAATGTGGAACGATCCAGATGTCAGATTCTTCACTTTTCATTTTAACCGATTCCTGACAGACCCGATCACCTGGACCCTCAGTTCGGTTTTATGTGTCAAACCAGAAACTGAGCATCAGAAACTGGGTCAGAACCAGACTGGAGGCTGAAACCCAACTGTAAGAAGAACCATCCTATTCTATTCTATTCTATTCTACAGTCATGTAGCAGACGCTTTTCTCCAAAGCGACTTACATCTGAGCAGAACAACACCAGCAGAAACCAGCCAGGAGGGACGTCGTCATTAAGTGGTAGTCAGACTGCTGGAGTCCAGGTGGACCAGGTGCTGCATGTAGAGCTGGAGGCGGGGCTTTATCTTCCCTTCCCTCCCTACAATAGTCCTTTGTTTAAATACAAGATCATGATTTCATCAAACAACATCATCTTGGACATAAGTGCAGCAGCTTCTTCAGTACCAACTTCAGTTGAACCAAAGATCTGGACAAATCTTTCTACCTCATTCTGAGTAGAAGAGTTAAGCTAAGTGTGGAAATGCTCCTTAAACAACGGAGTCTTTAGCTTGCATTTAAAAGTGGATAAGGACTCTGCGGATCGGACGGAGTTTGGTAGATCGTTCCACCACCGGGGAACAACAGAGGAGAAGAGTCTAGCTCAGGCATGTCAAACTGGTCCAGCAAAGGGCCGTGTGGCTGCAGGTTTTTGTTCCAGCCAGCCAAGAGCACACAGTTTGACCAATCAGCTGTCTGAAGACTGAGATCAGTTGATTGAATCAGTCAAATCTGGTGTGCTGCTGCTTGGTTGGAACAAAAACCTGCAGCCACACGGCCCTTTGCTGGACCAGTTTGACATGCCTGGTCTAGCTACTGATGTGGCGCCACCTTGTGGTGGGAGCACTAGGCGTCTTTCACTGGCAGAGCGTAACCGTGGAGAGGGAGTGTAGCTCTGGATTAAGGCAAATTTATTTGTATAACACATTTCATGTACAAGACAATTCAAAGTGCTTTACATAAAACATGAAGTTTTGAGTTAAGATAAAATGCAGGAACTAAAGTTCCAGTGTGGATAAAAACAGAATTAAAACATGATCCAGTTTAAAATTCCAGCTTAAAGAACCAGATCCAGATCTGGACTCTAAATAAAAACTTGTCCATTTTTAACCTGGATCTAAATAAACTGAGTGTCTCAGCTGATCTGAGGCTTTCTGGGAGTTTGTTCCAGACATGTGGAGCATAGAAGCTGAATGCAGCTTCTCCATGTCTGGTTCTGACTCTGGAACTGGTAAGAACCTGGATCCAGATGACCTGAGGGTTCTGGTAGGTTCATACTGGGTCAAGAGGTCACTGATGTATGTTGGTCCTAAACCATTCAGAGCTTTCTAGACCAGCAGCAGAACTTTAAAGTCTATCCTCTGACGGACCGGCAGCCAGTGTAAAGACCTCAAAGCTGGACTGATGTGGTCCACTTTCTTGGTCTTAGTGAGGACTGGAGCAGCAGAGTTCTGGATCAGCTGCAGGTGTCTGACTGATGTTTTAGGTAGAACCTGTAAAAACACTGTTACAATAATCAAGCCGACTAAAGATGGAAGCTGGACTAGTTTTTCCAGGTCCTGCTGAGACATCAGACCTTTTACCCTTGATATGTTCTTAAGCTGATAGTAGGCTGACTTTGTGGTTCCCTTCATGTGGTTCTCAAAGTTTAGGTCTGAGTCCATCACTAGACCCAGATTTCTGGCCTGGTTGGTGGTTTTTAGGGGTATAGACTGAAGCTCTGTGGTGACCTTTAATCATTTCTCTTTGGCTCCAAAGACCATCACCTCAGTTTAGTTTTTGTTTAACTGGAGAAAGTTAAGACACATCCAGTCATTAATCTCCTCAATAATTCATAATTCAAGTATTTATTGTCATTGTCACAGAAGAACAACGAAATTACGTTTGGAGCATCCACATGCATAGTTTATAACGTGAAATACCTATGTAACCCCTAAATACCCTAGTGTAAACATTTAGCACAGTATGACATTAGTACAGCAGGTACATTTACCAAGAACCTGTACGGGGTCTCGGTCTCCTGGTGACATTATAATATAAACCTGTGTGTCATCTGCGTAGCTATGGTAACTAATGTTGTTCTTTATGGCCTGTGCCAGTGGGAGCATGTAGATGTTAAACAGAAGCCCCAGGATGGAACCTTGGGGAACTTCACATGTAATTCTTATCTGCTCAGATGTAAAGTTACCATCCATCCATCCATCCATCCATCCATTTTCTGCTGCTTATCCGGAGCCGGGTCGTGGGGGCAGCTGCCTAAGCAGGGAAACCGAGACTTCCCTCTCCCCGGCCACATTCACCAGCTCATCGAGAGGGATCCCGAGGGTTCCCAGGCCAGCCGAGAGATGTAGTCCGTCCAGCGAGTCCTGGGTCTTCCCCGGGGCCACTTTCCGGTGGGACATGCCTGGAACACCTCACCAGGGAGGCGTCCAGGAGGCAACCTAACCAGATGCCCGAGCCACCTCATCTGGCTCCTCTCGATGTGGAGGAGCAGTGGCTCTACTCTGAGCCCCTCCCGGATCACCGAGCTTCTCACCCTATCTCTAAGGGAGAGCTTGTGATCTTGTTCTTTCGGTTACTATCCACAGCTCGCGACCATAGGTGAGGGTAGGAACGTAGATTGACTGGTAAATCAAGAGCTTTGCCTTTTGGCTCAGCTCCTTCTTCACCACGACAGACCGATGCAGAGTCCGCATCACTGCAGACGGCGCACCGATCCGCCTGTCGATCTCCCGCTCCATCCTTCCCTCACTCGTGAACAAGACTCCTCCACTTGGGTCAGGACCTCATTGCCATCCCGGAGAAGACACTCCACCCTTTTCTGGTTGAGGACCATGGTCTCAAACTTGGAGGTGCTGATTCTCATCCCAGCCGCTTCACACTCGGCTGTGAATTGCTCCAGTGAGAGCTGAAGATCACAGCCTGATGAAGCCAACAGAACCACATCATCCACAAAGAGCAGAGACCCAATCCTGAGGCCATCGAACCGGATCCCCTCAACGCCTCGGCTGTACCTAGAAATTCTGTCCATAAAAGTTATGAACAGAATCGGTGACAAAGTGCAGCCTTGGCAGAGTCCAACCCGCACTGGAAACGATTCTGATTTACTGCCGGCAATGCGGACCAAGCTCTGGCACCGGTCGTACAGGGACCGGACAGCTCTTATAAGCGAGTCAGGCACTCCATACTCCCGGAGTACCCCCCACAGGAGTCCTCAGGGGAGATGGGAAATGAAACTCTTTCTGACAGGGGACTCTGCCAGACGTTCCCAGCAGACTCTCACAACACGCTTGGGTCTGCCAGGCCTGACCGGTATCCTCCCCCACCACCTGAGCCAACTCACCAACAGATGGTGATCAGCTGACAGCTCCGACCCTCTCTTCACCCGAGTGTCCAGAAAATGCGGCCGCAAGTCCAATGATACGACTACAAAGTCGATCATCGAACTAGAGTGTCCTGGTGCCAAGTACACATGTGGACACTCTTATGTCTGAACAAGGTGTTCGTTATGGACAGTCCATGACGAGCACAGAAGTCCAACAACAAAACACCACTTGGATTTAGATTAGGGGGGGCCGTTCCTCCCAATCACGCCCCTCCAGTTCTCGCTGTCATTGCCCACATGGGCACTGAAGTCCCCCAGCAGAACGAGGGAGTCCCCGGAAGGAGTACTCTCCAACACCCCCTCCAAGGACTCCAGAAAGGGTGCTGTTTGGTGCATAAGCACAAACAGTTAGGACCCGTCCCCCCACCTGAAGAGAGGTGACATTCCACGTCCCTAGAGCTAGCTTCTGCAGCCAAGGATCAGACAGCCAGGGTCCCCGCCTCTGGCAGCCACCCAGCTCACAATGCACCCGACCCCTATGTCCACGTGAGATGTAAAGTTACCTACTGACACAAAGTACTTCCTGTTCTCTAAATAAGATTTAAACCAGTGCAGCACCAGAGAGGCCACCCAGTTCTCCAGTCGGGAGTAATATATTGTGGTTGACTGTATCAAATGCAGCACTGAGGTCCAGTAAGACTTAGACTGACATTTTTCCATCGTCTGTATTCAAACATATGTCATTAATGACTTTGGTCAGAGCATCTCGGTGCTGTGGTGCCGTTTAAAACCTGACTGGAAGACATCGTAGCAGTTGTTCGTGTTAAAAAGTCGTTTAGTTGATGAAAAACAGCTTTTTTATGATCTTACTTAGAAACAGAAGATCTGAGATCGGCCTGTAGTTGCTCATTTGTGTCTAGATTTTCTCATGGAAGACGCCCGAAATTAAAGACCAGTTCACAACCTGGACCAGATCCAGAGTCTTTGAGACCTTTCTGAAGAAACCTGTGGGCAGGATGTCCAGTCAGCAAGAGGAGTTCAGCTGACGTAAGATGTCGTCCAGATCTTTGCTGTTATTGGATTAAACTGTGTCATGTGGTTAAACTGGTTTTCATGGACCAGTATGTCTCCTGAACCTGCTGCTGATGAACCTACTGCTGATATTCTGGATTTTTCTGTGAAAAATTTGGTGAACTCATTGCAGCCTCAGTGAAGTTCAGGTGCTACTGACACAGGAGGGTTTGTTATCCTGTCCACAGCAGCCAATAAGACCCGAGTTTTATGATAGTTTTTGCTAATAATGTCAGAGAAACAGGACTTCCTGCTTTCCTCAGGTGTAAATTACAAGAGTGAAGTTTCTCTTTAAACATGTCATAATAAACCTGTAGATGTGTTTTTCTCCATCTGCGCCCGGCTTTCCGACACTTTCCATTTTTCACAGTGTGGAGTTTCTCCATGGAGACTTTTTCCTCCCAGAGACAACTTTCACCTTAACAGGAGCAGTAGCATCCATAATATTTAGCATGTTAGCATTAAAACAACGTTGCACTGAAAATGGATAGAATGATGGATGGATGCATAGATAGAGAGATAGATAGATGGATGAATGGACGGACAGGTTGTACTGAGAATTTGGTGTATGTGCATGTGTGTGTTACCTCACAGGTGTGTGCTACATGCAGCCCCTCTTGGCTGCTGATGTCACAGGTGGGCGGGCTCATGTTGTCCAGCATGTTGTAAAGCAAGAAGTCCTCATCTTCATCGCTTTGCTTTGTATCTGCATTCAGCTCCAGCTGATAGGGTGACATGTCCTCCTGAAGCCCCGCCCTGTCCCTTCCGTTGGTCCCCAGGCAGGTGAGGGTGAGGGGGCGGTGCCTGAGCAGCATGTGGCTGTTAATTGCGGTCATGAGGCCACATGTGAACTTACAGAGTTTACAGCGATACAGCTCCACCAGGTAGGACTCCACCAGGGACAGACCCTCCACCTCCCCACAGTACAGGCTGGAGCTCATAGCTCCGCCCACTACCTGGAGGGTCACAGGGCTGATGTTTTGGTAACGCTGCTGCACCCACGACATCGTCAGCCACTGCTGTCATCTGACTGGATGTCCTCTGTCTCCAGGTGAAGTGCTGCAGGTGTCCAACTCTTTGACCAGGTAACTGTCTTCCACACCTGTAACCATACACAAGCCCGCCCACTTATTTCAGTCCACGCCCACTTCTCGTTCCACCATCTGATCGAGTTCAAAGAGAAAATCTGAAGTGAATGTTCAACTAGCTGAGACACCGTCTCCATCTGACCCACACTCCCCACTTAAAACGACAGAATAAAAACTATTACATTTTATTTTAAAAAGATGGAAATCTATTTTAAAATATGAGCTAGCATGAAAGTAGAAATTCTAGCCAGTCACATGAAACAAAGTAGCAACGTATGCAGACAATGCTTTGCTATATACGTCATCCATAAAACCGCCTTCCTATCATGTCAGACCCCATATTACTGCCCTACCATCATTTCAGACTGGAAATAACTGCCTTTCTGTCCTTTTAGAACCCGGGACTCGGTTGTTCAAAAGATTTAATCTGGATAAAAGTTTTCTGGATTGGATCAAGCTGTTAAAAAAAAAAAAGGATTCTGTAATCCGATCCGATCATGTAATCCAGATTTTATCTGGATCAAACCTTCATCGGTGCTCTCATGACAGCACCTGGTCCAACTGGACTCAAAGCAGTCTGACTACCACTTAATGATGACGTCCATCTTGTTTGAATTCATGCTTGTGTTGTTCTTCCTCTCAAATGTAAGTCGCTTTGGATAAAAGCGTCTGCTAAATGACTGTAGAATAGAATTGTGTTCTTCGAAACTTTCTGGTAGGACTGGGACACATTTGATCCTAAAAACCCTGAATTATTCTGATGACAGGATCCAGGTGGATCCAGGTGGACTCCAGGTGGACTCAGGTGGATCCAGGTGGACTCCAGGTGGACTCAGGTGGATCCAGGTGGACTCCAGGAGCAAAATGTAATCAAATGAAGTGAAAACTGGTCCAGTAACATATTGTATCATAGTGTTTATACACACATTCAGTTTTAATCTGCAGCTGGGTCGTTCAGTCGTGACAAAGACTAATTAGATGGAGGAAGAAGGCGGATCCTCCCTGGGAGAGCCAGTTGTCATGGCAACAGGACCCCTGAAAAGATGCTCAAAGAGTTCTTAACAATCAAACATGATGATGATGATGGATGACGGACGGGCAGACAGACAGACGGACAGTTCTGCTCTGGTGAGCAGCATAGAAGGTAAGTTAAGGCATCAGACTCCCGACAGAAAGGACATGGTAGATAAGGTTTGTCCTGAAGCTGCCGCTGATGCCGGGACCTGCATGATGAAGCCGACATGAACGACATGAACGACATGCTGTTCAGGGGTGAAAAGTCTCTGCTGGTGCTACTGTAATGGATGGGTAGTAACGCAGCAGCTCAGCTGGAACCACTGCCTGACACACATTAATTTTATTTCATTTTCTTTTATTTACTTTCTAAAACTTCAGGAAGTTATTATGGATTGAAATGTTCAGTTTGCTGCTGACCCAGAACTTCCTGCACTTTGTCTCTGTTAAATAAACGTATGCTTAAAGGCATTTAAACCAAATGTTGGAATTTAATATATAATAATATAATATTTTCTTTTTTAAATATCTCTTATCAGCCTTGACTACTAATGATCGCACCGTCTCCTCTAAACGTTCCCAAAGCAGAACCGTCTCCATTCAGGAAGCATAAGAACGGACCCGGTGAGACGTTAGCGACTCCGGTTCAACATACGGATGGCGCTGTGGAGCGTCATTTATTCCCAGCGTGAGCCGGTGTTACACCCTCTCTAGATGAGCAGCTACAGCCACCAGGGGGCGCTCCGCTCGGTGGCTTCCAGATGGGAGCAGACTGCCTCCACATCTCCACCAGCTCACTCCTCTCTGATGTCAATAAAGTTTGGCGTGAACAGGAAAAGATGAAATGTGCATGTGTAGACCCCCGAGCAGATCTGGTTCCTGCACCGGATCTGGCCCAGACTCAAGGACTGTCCTCGTGGACCAAAAACGGTATAAAACCTGTTGTGGTTCTGATTCTGCTCCAGCTCATAAGGCTGGTCGGAAGCAGAAGCTACGAACGCTGCGAGGGGGGTGAACACACGAACAGTTACCATGGTGACGACGCAGGTGAAACGGACCGGTACGTACGTCTCAGTCAGCACCGAACCGGAACTGAGCGTCGGAGGACGAACCAAGCTCCGCCGGTGCGCTCGTGCATGTGCGTGTTAGAAGAAAAGAAAGCGCTTACCTGCTAGTTATTTACTAGTTCACTTCCTCTCTCCTTCTCCTCCCTCCACTTCCTCTGGAGCCTCTGGTTGGCGCCCTCTGCTGGCCGGAGTGTGTACTGAGCTGAACTCAGTCTGAGCAGGAAAACACAAACAGGACCATTAATCTTTCATTCCACAGATTCCATGGAAACCAATATAAATACAGACCATTATCAACATAAACCCATGATGATAATGATAATAAAAATAATAATAATAATAATAATAATAATAATAATGAAATAAAAGGGCTTCTTTTTTTTTCTTTTTTTTTTTTTACAGAACTTGTCCTGTCCAACACGGTGGGGGCAGAATGATGGTCTGGCTGCTGTGTTGTGCAGAACAAATTTGCTTTGCCAAGAGGAGCTTTATGGGTATAAGGCTCCTCTTGAAAATCTCATTTTTAAATTTCTTTATTTGTTTAAATATATTATATTATATTATTAGTTTAATCTTATTTATTTATTTTAAATTATGCAGATTATGTAGTCTTGCTGGACCTGACTGGAAAAGACAGAAACAAAAGGAGAACAATGAAGAGACGTAATAAGGAAAGTAGAAACAGGAAGAGGAGACAAAGATCCAGGAGATATAAGAAATGAGCTTCAATCCAACCTAACACCAGACCACCAGCTGCTACACCTGTACAGAGACACAGCAGAGAATTTGGAGGGATCAGAGATGAAGCCACGCCCCCACAAAAGATGAGGAATAAGGAGGGATCAGAAATGAGACCACGTCTCTAAGGAGGCTAGAGGCAGACAAGAATTTGTAGTAAGAAAAAACAATGTATTTATTACCTGATTGTGTACCTTGTGTATTTTAGATAAGATTACTTGACTGACAGACTGTTTTATGGCTTTCTGGTTTAAAAATGCGTGTTATCGTTGTTATCGTTGGTGTAAAAATGCGTGTTATCGTTGTTATTGTTACTGTGAAAGGTTCAAAGGTTCAAAGAGGTTTTATTTGTCACATGCACAGTTATACAAGTACAATTGTACAGTGAAATGTGTTTTCCAGTACAACCCATCCAAGACTAGACAAAACAACATATAACACAAACAGGAACAGGCAGCCCGTCGGAGCAGCCATTTAACAGCGCTCCTTGTCTTAGATATAGGTGAAAGGTAACATTAGGGGGGTAAGATGTAGCTGGAGAGGATAAAAAAAGGCATCTCCACACTGGGCCTAAGGGCCCACTATTGAGATACAAAAAACACTCCTCAGTACATAAAGAACAAAACTCAGACAATCACAACATCAGAAACACGTGGCGGGGGGGGGGGGGGGGGGGGGGGGGGGAGAGGGGTCTCCCATCACAGCAAGTCCGGACGCAGCTGACACGAGCGCAGTCCAGTCGACCCGCCGCAAGGGAGTGGAAGGAGCGGGGTAAGGAGCAGCCCCAGGCAGTGAATCACGGGGGGATGTATCTGTAGTGGTGTACTTGAGTGTGGTGCATGTATGTGTGTGCGTAGAAGTGAGCATATGAACTATGCCCCAGTTCTCCCTCACAGTCTCTGCCACCTGATGATAGTGGGGCATCCTTGAGGGCTGATCCAGGTTGAAGTCCATCGCCCATGAAGAGGGTGAGGGAAGGGTGGGGGGGTGGCTGAGCATCCATCAACAAAACATTCCAGGGAGCTTTCAACCAGCCATCCAAGGCCAGCACAGGGAGCCGAATTTCATAACAGCGAAAATGCGTGTTATCGTTGTTACTGTTGGTGTAAAAATGCGTGTTATCGTTGGTGTAAAAATGCGTGTTATCGTTGGTGTAAAACTGTGTGTTATCATTGTTATCGTTGGTGTAAAATTGCGTGTTATCGTTGGTGTAAAAATGCATGTAATCGTTGTTATTGTTGGTGTAAAAATGCGTGTTATCGTTGGTATAAAAATGCGTGTTATCGTTGGTGTAAAAATGCGTGTTATCGTTGGTGTAAAAATGCGTGTTATCGTTGGTGTAAAAATGCGTGTCATCGTTGTTATCGTTGGTGTAAAAACGCGTGTCATCGTTGGTGTAAAAATGCATGTTATCGTTGGTGTAAAAATGCGTGTTATCGTTGGTGTAAAAATGCGTGTTATCGTTGGTGTAAAACTGTATGTTATCATTGTTATCGTTGGTGTAAAAATGCGTGTTATCGTGGGTGTAAAAATGTGTGTTATCGTTGTTATCGTTGGTGTAAAAATGCGTGTTATCGTTGTTATCGTTGGTGTAAAAATGCGTGTCATCGTTGTTATCGTTGGTGTAAAAATGCGAGTTATCGTTGGTGTAAAAATGTGTGTTATCGTTGTTATCGTTAGTGTAAAAATGCGTGTTATCGTTGTTATCGTTGGTGTAAAAATGCGTGTTATCGTTGTTATCGTTGGTGTAAAACTGTGTGTTAACATTGTTATCGTTGGTGTAAAATTGCGTGTTATCGTTATCGTTGGTGTAAAAATGCGTGTAATCGTTGGTGTAAAAACGCGTGTTATCGTTGTTATCGTTGGTGTAAAAACGCGTGTTATCGTTGGTGTAAAAATGCATGTTATCGTTGGTGTAAAAATGCGTGTTATCGTTGGTGTAAAAATGCGTGTTATCGTTGGTGTAAAAATGCGTGTTATCATTGTTATCTTTGGTGTAAAATTGCGTGTTATCGTTATCATTGCTGTAAAACTGCGTGTTATCATTGGTGTAAAAATGCGCGTTATCGTTGTTATCGTTGGTGTAAAACTGTGTGTTAACATTGTTATCGTTGGTGTAAAATTGCGTGTTATCGTTATCGTTGGTGTAAAAATGCGTGTAATCGTTGGTGTAAAAATGCGTGTTATCGTTGTTATCGTTGGTGTAAAAACGCGTGTTATCGTTGGTGTAAAAATGCATGTTATCGTTGGTGTAAAAATGCGTGTTATCGTTGGTGTATAAATGCATGTTATCGTTGGTGTAAAAATGCGTGTTATCGTTGTTATTGTTGGTGTAAAAATGCGTGTTATCATTGGTATAAAACTGCGTGTTATCGTTGGTGTAAAAATGCGTGTTATCGTTGGTGTAAAAATGTGTGTTATCGTTGTTATCGTTGGTGTAAAAATGCGTGTTATCGTTGGTGTAAAAATGTGTGTTATCGTTGTCATCGTTGGTGTAAAAATGCGTGTTATCGTTGTTATCGTTGGTGTAAAAATGCGTGTTATCGTTGTTATTGTTAGTGTCAAAATGCGTGTCATCGTTGTTATCGTTGGTGTAAAAATGCTTGTTATTGTTGGTGTAAAAATGCGTGTTATCGTTGGTGTAAAAATGCGTGTTATCGTTGTTATCGTTGGTGTGAAAATGTGTGTTATCATTGTTATCGTTGGTGTAAAAATGCGTGTTATCGTTGGTGTAAAAATGTGTGTTATCGTTGTTATCGTTGGTGTAAAAATGCGTGTTATCGTTGTTATCGTTGGTGTAAAAATGCGTGTTATCGTTGTTATTGTTAGTGTCAAAATGCGTGTCATCGTTGTTATCGTTGGTGTAAAAATGCTTGTTATTGTTGGTGTAAAAATGCGTGTTATCGTTGGCGTAAAACTGCGTGTTATCGTTGTTATCGTTGGTGTAAAAATGCGTGTTATCGTTGGTGTAAAAATGCGTGTTATCGTTGGTGTAAAAATGCGTGTTATCATTGTTATCGTTGGTGTAAAACTGTGTGTTATCATTGTTATCATTGGCGTAAAATTGCGTGTTATCGTTATCGTTGGTGTAAAAATGCGTGTAATCGTTGGTGTAAAAATGTATGTTATCGTTGGTGTAAAAATGCGTGTTATCGTTGGTGTATAAATGCGTGTTATCGTTGGTGTAAAAATGCGTGTTATCGTTGTTATTGTTGGTGTAAAAATGCGTGTTATCATTGGTATAAAACTGCGTGTTATCGTTGGCGTAAAAATGTGTGTTATCATTGTTATCTTTGGTGTAAAATTGCATGTTATCGTTATCGTTGGTGTAAAACTGCGTGTAATCGTTGTTATCATTGGTGTCAAAATGCGTGTTATCGTTGTTATCATTGGTGTAAAAATGCGTGTTATCGTTGGTGTAAAAATGCATGTTATCGTTGGTGTAAAAATGCATGTTATCGTTGGTGTAAAAATGCGTGTTATCGTTGTTATCATTGGTGTAAAACTGCGTGTTATTGTTGGTGTAAAAATGCGTGTTATCGTTGTTATCGTTGGTGTAAAAATGCTTGTTATTGTTGTTATTGTTAGTGTGAAAATGCGTGTTATCGTTGGTGTAAAAATGCGTGTTATCGTTGGTGTAAAAATGCGTGTTATCTTTGGTGTAAAAATGCGTGTTATCGTTGGTGTAAAAATGCGTGTTATCGTTGGTGTAAAAATGCGTGTTATCGTTGTTATCGTTGGTGTAAAAATGCGTGTTATCGTTGTTATCGTTGGTGTAAAACTGTGTGTTAACATTGTTATCGTTGGTGTAAAATTGCGTGTTATCGTTGGTGTAAAAATGCGTGTAATCGTTGGTGTAAAAATGCGTGTTATCGTTGTTATCGTTGGTGTAAAAACGCGTGTTATCGTTGATGTAAAAATGCGTGTTATCGTTGTTATCGTTGGTGTAAAAATGCGTGTTATCGTTGTTATCGTTCGTGTAAAACTGTGTGTTAACATTGTTATCGTTGGTGTAAAATTGCGTGCTATCGTTATCGTTGGTGTAAAAATGCGTGAAATCGTTGGTGTAAAAATGCGTGTTATCGTTGTTATCGTTGGTGTAAAAATGCGTGTTATCATTGGTATAAAACTGCGTGTTATCGTTGGTGTAAAAATGCGTGTTATCGTTGGTGTAAAAATGTGTGTTATCGTTGTTATCGTTGGTGTAAAAATGCATGTTATCGTTGGTGTAAAAATGCGTGTTATCGTTGGTGTATAAATGCGTGTTATCGTTGGTGTAAAAATGCGTGTTATCGTTGTTATTGTTGGTGTAAAAATGCGTGTTATCATTGGTATAAAACTGCGTGTTATCGTTGGTGTAAAAATGCGTGTTATCGTTGGTGTAAAAATGTGTGTTATCGTTGTTATCGTTGGTGTAAAAATGCGTGTTATCGTTGGTGTAAAAATGTGTGTTATCGTTGTTATCGTTGGTGTAAAAATGCGTGTTCTCGTTGTTATCGTTGGTGTAAAAATGCGTGTTATCGTTGTTATCGTTGGTGTAAAACTGTGTGTTAACATTGTTATCGTTGGTGTAAAATTGCGTGTTATCGTTATCGTTGGTGTAAAAATGCGTGTAATCGTTGGTGTAAAAATGCGTGTTATCGTTGTTATCGTTGGTGTAAAAACGCGTGTTATCGTTGGTGTAAAAATGCATGTTATCGTTGGTGTAAAAATGCGTGTTATCATTGGTATAAAACTGCGTGTTATCGTTGGTGTAAAAATGCGTGTTATCGTTGGTGTAAAAATGTGTGTTATCGTTGTTATCGTTGGTGTAAAAATGCGTGTTATCGTTGGTGTAAAACTGCGTGTAATCGTTGTCATCGTTGGTGTAAAAATGCGTGTTATCGTTGTTATCGTTGGTGTAAAAATGCGTGTTATCGTTGTTATTGTTAGTCTCAAAATGCGTGTTATCGTTGTTATCGTTGGTGTAAAAATGCTTGTTATTGTTGGTGTAAAAATGCATGTTATCGTTGGTGTAAAAATGCGTGTTATCGTTGTTATCGTTGGTGTGAAAATGTGTGTTATCGTTGTTATCGTTGGTGTAAAAATGCGTGTTATCGTTGGTGTAAAAATGTGTGTTATCGTTGTTATCGTTGGTGTAAAAATGCGTGTTGTCGTTGTTATCGTTGGTGTAAAAATGCGTGTTATCGTTGTTATTGTTAGTGTCAAAATGCGTGTTATCGTTGTTATCGTTGGTGTAAAAATGCTTGTTATTGTTGGTGTAAAAATGCGTGTTATCGTTGTTATCGTTGGTGTAAAAATGCGTGTTATCGTTGGTGTAAAAATGCGTGTTATCGTTGGTGTAAAAATGCGTGTTATCATTGTTATCGTTGGTGTAAAACTGCGTGTTATCATTGTTATCATTGGCGTAAAATTGCGTGTTATCGTTATCGTTGGTGTAAAAATGCGTGTAATCGTTGGTGTAAAAATGTATGTTATCGTTGGTGTAAAAATGCGTGTTATCGTTGGTGTATAAATGCGTGTTATCGTTGGTGTAAAAATGCGTGTTATCGTTGTTATTGTTGGTGTAAAAATGCGTGTTATCATTGGTATAAAACTGCGTGTTATCGTTGGTGTAAAAATGCGTGTTATCGTTGTTATCGTTGCTGTAAAACTGTGTGTTATCATTGTTATCTTTGGTGTAAAATTGCATGTTATCGTTATCGTTGGTGTAAAACTGCGTGTAATCGTTGTTATCATTGGTGTAAAAATGCGTGTTATCGTTGTTATCATTGGTGTAAAAATGCGTGTTATCGTTGGTGTAAAAATGCATGTTATCGTTGGTGTAAAAATGCATGTTATCGTTGGTGTAAAAATGCGTGTTATAGTTGTTATCATTGGTGTAAAAATGCGTGTTATTGTTGGTGTAACAATGCGTGTTATCGTTTTTATCGTTGGTGTAAAAATGCGTGTTATCGTTGTTATTGTTAGTGTGAAAATGCGTGTTATCGTTGGTGTAAAAATGCGTGTTATCGTTGGTGTAAAAATGCGTGTTATCTTTGGTGTAAAAATGCGTGTTATCGTTGGTGTAAAAATGCGTGTTATCGTTGGTGTAAAAATGCGTGTTATCGTTGTTATCGTTGGTGTAAAAATGCGTGTTATCGTTGTTATCGTTGGTGTAAAACTGTGTGTTAACATTGTTATCGTTGGTGTAAAATTGCGTGTTATCGTTATCGTTGGTGTAAAAATGCGTGTAATCGTTGGTGTAAAAATGCGTGTTATCGTTGGTGTAAAAACGCGTGTTATCGTTGATGTAAAAATGCGTGTTATCGTTGTTATCGTTGGTGTAAAAATGCGTGTCATCGTTGTTATCGTTGGTGTAAAACTGTGTGTTAACATTGTTATCGTTGGTGTAAAATTGCGTGCTATCGTTGTTATCGTTGGTGTAAAAACGCGTGTTATCGTTGGTGTAAAAATGTGTGTTAACATTGTTATCGTTGGTGTAAAAATGCGTGTTATCGTTGTTATCGTTGGTGTAAAAACGCGTGTTATCGTTGGTGTAAAAATGCATGTTATCGTTGGTGTAAAAATGCGTGTTATCGTTGGTGTATAAATGCGTGTCATCGTTGGTGTAAAAATGCGTGTTATCGTTATTGTTGGTGTAAAAATGCGTGTTATCATTGGTATAAAACTGCGTGTTATCGTTGGTGTAAAAATGCGTGTTATCGTTGGTGTAAAAATGTGTGTCATCGTTGTTATCGTTGGTGTAAAAATGCGTGTTATCGTTGGTGTAAAAATGTGTGTTATCGTTGTTATCGTTGGTGTAAAAATGCGTGTTCTCGTTGTTATCGTTGGTGTAAAAATGCGTGTTATCGTTGTTATCGTTGGTGTAAAACTGTGTGTTAACATTGTTATCGTTGGTGTAAAATTGCGTGTTATCGTTATCGTTGGTGTAAAAATGCGTGTAATCGTTGGTGTAAAAATGCGTGTTATCGTTGTTATCGTTGGTGTAAAAACGCGTGTTATCGTTGGTGTAAAAATGCATGTTATCGTTGGTGTAAAAATGCGTGTTATCATTGGTATTGTTGGTGTAAAAATGCGTGTTATCATTGGTATAAAACTGCGTGTTATCGTTGGTGTAAAAATGCGTGTTATCGTTGGTGTAAAAATGTGTGTTATCGTTGTTATCGTTGGTGTAAAAATGCGTGTTATCGTTGGTGTAAAAATGTGTGTTATCGTTGTTATCGTTGGTGTAAAAATGCGTGTTCTCGTTGTTATCGTTGGTGTAAAAATGCGTGTTATCGTTGTTATCGTTGGTGTAAAACTGTGTGTTAACATTGTTATCGTTGGTGTAAAATTGCGTGTTATCGTTATCGTTGGTGTAAAAATGCGTGTAATCGTTGGTGTAAAAATGCGTGTTATCGTTGTTATCGTTGGTGTAAAAACGCGTGTTATCGTTGGTGTAAAAATGCATGTTATCGTTGGTGTAAAAATGCGTGTTATCATTGGTATAAAACTGCGTGTTATCGTTGGTGTAAAAATGCGTGTTATCGTTGTTATCGTTGGTGTAAAACTGTGTGTTATCATTGTTATCTTTGGTGTAAAATTGCGTGTTATCGTTATCATTGGTGTAAAACTGCGTGTTATCATTGGTGTAAAAATGCGCGTTATCGTTGTTATCGTTGGTGTAAAACTGTGTGTTAACCTTGTTATCGTTGGTGTAAAATTGCGTGTTATCGTTATCGTTGGTGTAAAAATGCGTGTAATCGTTGGTGTAAAATTGCGTGTTATCGTTGTTATCGTTGGTGTAAAAACGCGTGTTATTGTTGGTGTAAAAATGCATGTTATCGTTGGTGTAAAAATGCGTGTTATCGTTGGTGTATAAATGCATGTTATCGTTGGTGTAAAAATGCGTGTTATCGTTGTTATTGTTGGTGTAAAAATGCGTGTTATCATTGGTATAAAACTGCGTGTTATCGTTGGTGTAAAAATGCGTGTTATCGTTGGTGTGAAAATGTGTGTTATCGTTGTTATCGTTGGTGTAAAAATGCGTGTTATCGTTGGTGTAAAACTGCGTGTAATCGTTGTCATCGTTGGTGTAAAAATGCGTGTTATCGTTGTTATCGTTGGTGTAAAAATGCGTGTTATCGTTGTTATTGTTAGTCTCAAAATGCGTGTTATCGTTGTTATCGTTGGTGTAAAAATGCTTGTTATTGTTGGTGTAAAAATGCGTGTTATCGTTGGTGTAAAAATGCGTGTTATCGTTGTTATCGTTGGTGTGAAAATGTGTGTTATCGTTGTTATCGTTGGTGTAAAAATGCGTGTTATCGTTGGTGTAAAAATGTGTGTTATCGTTGTTATCGTTGGTGTAAAAATGCGTGTTGTCGTTGTTATCGTTGGTGTAAAAATGCGTGTTATCGTTGTTATTGTTAGTGTCAAAATGCGTGTTATCGTTGTTATCGTTGGTGTAAAAATGCTTGTTATTGTTGGTGTAAAAATGCGTGTTATCGTTGTTATCGTTGGTGTAAAAATGCGTGTTATCGTTGGTGTAAAAATGCGTGTTATCGTTGGTGTAAAAATGCGTGTTATCATTGTTATCGTTGGTGTAAAACTGCGTGTTATCATTGTTATCATTGGCGTAAAATTGCGTGTTATCGTTATCGTTGGTGTAAAAATGCGTGTAATCGTTGGTGTAAAAATGTATGTTATCGTTGGTGTAAAAATGCGTGTTATCGTTGGTGTATAAATGCGTGTTATCGTTGGTGTAAAAATGCGTGTTATCGTTGTTATTGTTGGTGTAAAAATGCGTGTTATCATTGGTATAAAACTGCGTGTTATCGTTGGTGTAAAAATGCGTGTTATCGTTGTTATCGTTGCTGTAAAACTGTGTGTTATCATTGTTATCTTTGGTGTAAAATTGCATGTTATCGTTATCGTTGGTGTAAAACTGCGTGTAATCGTTGTTATCATTGGTGTAAAAATGCGTGTTATCGTTGTTATCATTGGTGTAAAAATGCGTGTTATCGTTGGTGTAAAAATGCATGTTATCGTTGGTGTAAAAATGCATGTTATCGTTGGTGTAAAAATGCGTGTTATAGTTGTTATCATTGGTGTAAAAATGCGTGTTATTGTTGGTGTAACAATGCGTGTTATCGTTTTTATCGTTGGTGTAAAAATGCGTGTTATCGTTGTTATTGTTAGTGTGAAAATGCGTGTTATCGTTGGTGTAAAAATGCGTGTTATCGTTGGTGTAAAAATGCGTGTTATCTTTGGTGTAAAAATGCGTGTTATCGTTGGTGTAAAAATGCGTGTTATCGTTGGTGTAAAGATGCGTGTTATCGTTGTTATCGTTGGTGTAAAAATGCGTGTTATCGTTGTTATCGTTGGTGTAAAACTGTGTGTTAACATTGTTATCGTTGGTGTAAAATTGCGTGTTATCGTTATCGTTGGTGTAAAAATACGTGTAATCGTTGGTGTAAAAATGCGTGTTATCGTTGGTGTAAAAACGCGTGTTATCGTTGATGTAAAAATGCGTGTTATCGTTGTTATCGTTGGTGTAAAAATGCGTGTTATCGTTGTTATCGTTGGTGTAAAACTGTGTGTTAACATTGTTATCGTTGGTGTAAAATTGCGTGCTATCGTTGTTATCGTTGGTGTAAAAACGCGTGTTATCGTTGGTGTAAAAATGTGTGTTAACATTGTTATCGTTGGTGTAAAAATGCGTGTTATCGTTGTTATCGTTGGTGTAAAAACGCGTGTTATCGTTGGTGTAAAAATGCATGTTATCGTTGGTGTAAAAATGCGTGTTATCGTTGGTGTATAAATGCGTGTCATCGTTGGTGTAAAAATGCGTGTTATCGTTGTTATTGTTGGTGTAAAAATGCGTGTTATCATTGGTATAAAACTGCGTGTTATCGTTGGTGTAAAAATGCGTGTTATCGTTGGTGTAAAAATGTGTGTCATCGTTGTTATCGTTGGTGTAAAAATGCGTGTTATCGTTGGTGTAAAAATGTGTGTTATCGTTGTTATCGTTGGTGTAAAAATGCGTGTTCTCGTTGTTATCGTTGGTGTAAAAATGCGTGTTATCGTTGTTATCGTTGGTGTAAAACTGTGTGTTAACATTGTTATCGTTGGTGTAAAATTGCGTGTTATCGTTATTGTTGGTGTAAAAATGCGTGTAATCGTTGGTGTAAAAATGCGTGTTATCGTTGTTATCGTTGGTGTAAAAACGCGTGTTATCGTTGGTGTAAAAATGCATGTTATCGTTGGTGTAAAAATGCGTGTTATCATTGGTATAAAACTGCGTGTTATCGTTGGTGTAAAAATGCGTGTTATCGTTATCGTTGGTGTAAAACTGTGTTATCATTGTTATCTTTGGTGTAAAATTGCGTGTTATCGTTATCATTGGTGTAAAACTGCGTGTTATCATTGGTGTAAAAATGCGCATTATCGTTGTTATCGTTGGTGTAAAACTGTGTGTTAACATTGTTATCGTTGGTGTAAAATTGCGTGTTATCGTTATCGTTGGTGTAAAAATGCGTGTAATCGTTGGTGTAAAAATGCGTGTTATCGTTGTTATCGTTGGTGTAAAAACGCGTGTTATCGTTGGTGTAAAAATGCATGTTATCGTTGGTGTAAAAATGCGTGTTATCGTTGGTGTATAAATGCATGTTATCATTGGTGTAAAAATGCGTGTTATCGTTGTTATTGTTGGTGTAAAAATGCGTGTTATCATTGGTATAAAACTGCGTGTTATCGTTGTCATCGTTGGTGTAAAAATGCGTGTTATCGTTGTTATCGTTGGTGTAAAAATGCGTGTTTTCGTTGTTATTGTTAGTGTCAAAATGCGTGTTATCGTTGTTATCGTCGGTGTAAAAATGCTTGTTATTGTTGGTGTAAAAATGCGTGTTATCGTTGGTGTAAAAATGCGTGTGATCGTTGTTATCGTTGGTGTGAAAATGTGTGTTATCGTTGTTATCGTTGGTGTAAAAATGCGTGTTATCGTTGGTGTAAAAATGTGTGTTATCGTTGGTGTAAAAATGCGTGTTATTGTTGTTATCGTTGGTGTAAAAATGCGTGTTATCGTTGTTATTGTTAGTGTCAAAATGCGTGTTATCGTTGTTATCGTTGGTGTAAAAATGCGTATCATTGGTATAAAACTGCGTGTTATCGTTGGTGTAAAAATGCGTGTTATCGTTGGTGTAAAAATGTGTGTTATCGTTGTTATCGTTGGTGTAAAAATGCGTGTTATCGTTGGTGTAAAACTGCGTGTAATCGTTGTCATCGTTGGTGTAAAAATGCGTGTTATCGTTGTTATCGTTGGTGTAAAAATGCGTGTTATCGTTGTTATTGTTAGTGTCAAAATGCGTGTTATCGTTGTTATCGTTGGTGTAAAAATGCTTGTTATTGTTGGTGTAAAAATGCGTGTTATCGTTGGTGTAAAAATGCGTGTTATCGTTGTTATCGTTGGTGTGAAAATGTGTGTTATCGTTGTTATCGTTGGTGTAAAAATGCGTGTTATCGTTGGTGTAAAAATGTGTGTTATCGTTGTTATCGTTGGTGTAAAAATGCGTGTTATCGTTGTTATTGTTAGTGTTAAAATGCGTGTTATCGTTGTTATCGTTGGTGTAAAAATGCTTGTTATTGTTGGTGTAAAAATGCGTGTTATCGTTGTTATCGTTGGTGTAAAAATGCGTGTTATCGTTGGTGTAAAAATGCGTGTTATCGTTGGTGTAAAAATGCGTGTTATCATTGTTATCGTTGGTGTAAAACTGTGTGTTATCATTGTTATCATTGGCGTAAAATTGCGTGTTATCGTTATCGTTGGTGTAAAAATGCGTGTAATCGTTGGTGTAAAAATGTATATTATCGTTGGTGTAAAAATGCGTGTTATCGTTGGTGTATAAATGCGTGTTATCGTTGGTGTAAAAATGCGTGTTATCGTTGTTATTGTTGGTGTAAAAATGCGTGTTATCATTGGTATAAAACTGCGTGTTATCGTTGGTGTAAAAATGCGTGTTATCGTTGTTATCGTTGGTATAAAACTGTGTGTTATCATTGTTATCTTTGGTGTAAAATTGCATGTTATCGTTATCGTTGGTGTAAAACTGCGTGTAATCGTTGTTATCATTGGTGTAAAAATGCGTGTTATCGTTGGTGTAAAAATGCATGTTATCGTTGGTGTAAAAATGCATGTTATCGTTGGTGTAAAAATGCGTGTTATCGTTGTTATCATTGGTGTAAAACTGCGTGTTATTGTTGGTGTAAAAATGCGTGTTATCGTTTTTATCGTTGGTGTAAAAATGCGTGTTATCGTTGTTAATGTTAGTGTGAAAATGCGTGTTATCGTTGGTGTAAAAATGCGTGTTATCGTTGGTGTAAAAATGCGTGTTATCTTTGGTGTAAAAATGCGTGTTATCGTTGGTGTAAAAATGCGTGTTATCGTTGGTGTAAAAATGCGTCTTATCGTTGTTATCGTTGGTGTAAAAATGCGTGTTATCGTTGTTATCGTTGGTGTAAAACTGTGTGTTAACATTGTTATCGTTGGTGTAAAATTGCGTGTTATCGTTATCGTTGGTGTAAAAATGCGTGTAATCGTTGGTGTAAAAATGCGTGTTATCGTTGTTATCGTTGGTGTAAAAACGCGTGTTATCGTTGATGTAAAAATGCGTGTTATCGTTGTTATCGTTGGTGTAAAAATGCGTGTTATCGTTGTTATCGTTGGTGTAAAACTGTGTGTTAACATTGTTATCGTTGGTGTAAAATTGCGTGCTATCGTTATCGTTGGTGTATAAATGCGTGAAATCGTTGGTGTAAAAATGCGTGTTATCGTTGGTGTAAAAACGCGTGTTATCGTTGGTGTAAAAATGCATGTTATCGTTGGTGTAAAAATGCGTGTTATCGTTGGTGTAAAAATGCGTGTTATCGTTGTTATTGTTGATGTAAAAATGCGTGTTATCATTGGTATAAAACTGCGTGTTATCGTTGGCATAAAAATGCGTGTTATCGTTGGTGTAAAAATGTGTGTTATCGTTGTTATCATTGGTGTAAAAATGCGTGTTATCGTTGGTGTAAAAATGTGTGTTATCGTTGTTATCGTTGGTGTAAAAATGCGTGTTCTCGTTGTTATCGTTGGTGTAAAAATGCGTGTTATCGTTGGTGTAAAACTGTGTGTTAACATTGTTATCGTTGGTGTAAAATTGCGTGTTATCGTTATCGTTGGTGTAAAAATGCGTGTAATCGTTGGTGTAAAAATGCGTGTTATCGTTGTTATCGTTGGTGTAAAAACGCGTGTTATCGTTGGTGTAAAAATGCATGTTATCGTTGGTGTAAAAATGCGTGTTATCATTGGTATAAAACTGCGTGTTATCGTTGGTGTAAAAATGCGTGTTATCGTTATCGTTGGTGTAAAACTGTGTTATCATTGTTATCTTTGGTGTAAAATTGCGTGTTATCGTTATCATTGGTGTAAAACTGCGTGTTATCATTGGTGTAAAAATGCGCATTATCGTTGTTATCGTTGGTGTAAAACTGTGTGTTAACATTGTTATCGTTGGTGTAAAATTGCGTGTTATCGTTATCGTTGGTGTAAAAATGCGTGTAATCGTTGGTGTAAAAATGCGTGTTATCGTTGTTATCGTTGGTGTAAAAACGCGTGTTATCGTTGGTGTAAAAATGCATGTTATCGTTGGTGTAAAAATGCGTGTTATCGTTGGTGTATAAATGCATGTTATCATTGGTGTAAAAATGCGTGTTATCGTTGTTATTGTTGGTGTAAAAATGCGTGTTATCATTGGTATAAAACTGCGTGTTATCGTTGTCATCGTTGGTGTAAAAATGCGTGTTATCGTTGTTATCGTTGGTGTAAAAATGCGTGTTTTCGTTGTTATTGTTAGTGTCAAAATGCGTGTTATCGTTGTTATCGTTGGTGTAAAAATGCTTGTTATTGTTGGTGTAAAAATGCGTGTTATCGTTGGTGTAAAAATGCGTGTGATCGTTGTTATCGTTGGTGTGAAAATGTGTGTTATCGTTGTTATCGTTGGTGTAAAAATGCGTGTTATCGTTGGTGTAAAAATGTGTGTTATCGTTGGTGTAAAAATGCGTGTTATCGTTGGTGTAAAAATGTGTGTTATCGTTGTTATCATTGGTGTAAAAATGCGTGTTATCGTTGGTGTAAAAATGTGTGTTATCGTTGTTATCGTTGGTGTAAAAATGCGTGTTCTCGTTGTTATCGTTGGTGTAAAAATGCGTGTTATCGTTGGTGTAAAACTGTGTGTTAACATTGTTATCGTTGGTGTAAAATTGCGTGTTATCGTTATCGTTGGTGTAAAAATGCGTGTAATCGTTGGTGTAAAAATGCGTGTTATCGTTGTTATCGTTGGTGTAAAAACGCGTGTTATCGTTGGTGTAAAAATGCATGTTATCGTTGGTGTAAAAATGCGTGTTATCATTGGTATAAAACTGCGTGTTATCGTTGGTGTAAAAATGCGTGTTATCGTTATCGTTGGTGTAAAACTGTGTTATCATTGTTATCTTTGGTGTAAAATTGCGTGTTATCGTTATCATTGGTGTAAAACTGCGTGTTATCATTGGTGTAAAAATGCGCATTATCGTTGTTATCGTTGGTGTAAAACTGTGTGTTAACATTGTTATCGTTGGTGTAAAATTGCGTGTTATCGTTATCGTTGGTGTAAAAATGCGTGTAATCGTTGGTGTAAAAATGCGTGTTATCGTTGTTATCGTTGGTGTAAAAACGCGTGTTATCGTTGGTGTAAAAATGCATGTTATCGTTGGTGTAAAAATGCGTGTTATCGTTGGTGTATAAATGCATGTTATCATTGGTGTAAAAATGCGTGTTATCGTTGTTATTGTTGGTGTAAAAATGCGTGTTATCATTGGTATAAAACTGCGTGTTATCGTTGTCATCGTTGGTGTAAAAAATGCGTGTTATCGTTGTTATCGTTGGTGTAAAAATGCGTGTTTTCGTTGTTATTGTTAGTGTCAAAATGCGTGTTATCGTTGTTATCGTTGGTGTAAAAATGCTTGTTATTGTTGGTGTAAAAATGCGTGTTATCGTTGGTGTAAAAATGCGTGTGATCGTTGTTATCGTTGGTGTGAAAATGTGTGTTATCGTTGTTATCGTTGGTGTAAAAATGCGTGTTATCGTTGGTGTAAAAATGTGTGTTATCGTTGTTATCGTTGGTGTAAAAATGCGTGTTATCGTTGTTATTGTTAGTGTCAAAATGCGTGTTATCGTTGTTATCGTTGGTGTAAAAATGCTTGTTATTGTTGGTGTAAAAATGCGTGTTATCGTTGGTGTAAAACTGCGTGTTATGGTTGTTATCGTTGGTGTAAAAATGCGTGTTATCGTTGGTGTAAAAATGCGTGTTATCGTTGTTATTGTTAGTGTCAAAATGCGTGTTATCGTTGTTATCGTTGGTGTAAAAATGCTTGTTATTGTTGGTGTAAAAATGCGTGTTATCGTTGGTGTAAAACTGCGTGTTATCGTTGTTATCGTTGGTGTAAAAATGCGTGTCATCGTTGGTGTAAAAATGCGTGTCATCGTTGGTGTAAAAATGCGTGTTATCATTGTTATCGTTGGTGTAAAACTGTGTGTTATCATTGTTATCATTGGCGTAAAATTGCGTGTTATCGTTATCGTTGGTGTAAAAATGCGTGTAATCGTTGGTGTAAAAATGTATGTTATCGTTGGTGTAAAAATGCGTGTTATCGTTGGTGTATAAATGCATGTTATCGTTGGTGTAAAAATGCGTGTTATCGTTGTTATTGTTGGTGTAAAAATGCGTGTTATCATTGGTATAAAACTGCGTGTTATCGTTGGTGTAAAAATGCGTGTTATCGTTGTTATCGTTGGTGTAAAACTGTGTGTTATCATTGTTATCTTTGGTGTAAAATTGCATGTTATCGTTATCGTTGGTGTAAAACTGCGTGTAATCGTTGTTATCATTGGTGTAAAAATGCGTGTTATCGTTGTTATCATTGGTGTAAAAATGCGTGTTATCGTTGGTGTAAAAATGCATGTTATCGTTGGTGTAAAAATGCATGTTATCGTTGGTGTAAAAATGCGTGTTATCATTTTTATCGTTGGTGTAAAAATGCGTGTTATCGTTGTTATTGTTAGTGTGAAAATGCGTGTTATCGTTGGTGTAAAAATGCGTGTTATCGTTGGTGTAAAAATGCGTGTTATCTTTGGTGTAAAAATGCGTGTTATCGTTGGTGTAAAAATGCGTGTTATCGTTGGTGTAAAAATGCGTGTTATCGTTGGTGTAAAAATGCGTGTTATCATTGTTATTGTTGGTGTAAAACTGTGTGTTATCATTGTTATCGTTGGCGTAAAATTGCGTGTTATCGTTATCGTTGGTGTAAAAATGCGTGTAATCGTTGGTGTAAAAATGCGTGTTATCGTTGTTATCGTTGGTGTAAAACTGCGTGTTATTGTTGGTGTAAAAATGCGTGTTATCGTTGTTATCGTTGGTGTAAAACTGCGTGTTATCTTTGGTGTAAAAATGCGTGTTATCGTTGGTGTAAAAATGCGTGTTATCGTTGGTGTAAAAATGCGTGTTATCGTTTGTGTAAAAATGCGTGTTAAAGTTGTTATTATTGGTGTAAAACTGCGTGTTATCGTTGGTGTAAAAATGCGTGTTATCGTTGGTGTAAAAATGCGTGTTATCGTTGGTGTAAAAATGCGTGTCATCGTTGTTATCGTTGGTGTAAAAACGCGTGTTATCGTTGGTGTAAAAATGCGTGTTATTGTTGGTGTAAAAATGCGTGTCATCGTTGGTATAAAAACGCGTGTTATCGTTGGTGTAAAAATGCATGTTATCGTTGGTGTAAAAATGCGTGTTATCGTTGGTGTAAAAATGCATGTTATCGTTGGTGTAAAAATGCGTGTTATCGTTGGTGTAAAAATGTGTGTTATCGTTGTTATCGTTGGTGTAAAAATGCGTTATCGTTGGTGTAAAAATGCGTGTTATCGTTGGTGTAAAAATGCGTGTCATCGTTGTTATCGTTGGTGTAAAAACGCGTGTTATCGTTGGTGTAAAAATGCGTGTTATTGTTGGTGTAAAAATGCGTGTCATCGTTGGTATAAAAACGCGTGTTATCGTTGGTGTAAAAATGCGTGTTATCGTTGGTGTAAAAATGCATGTTATCGTTGGTGTAAAAATGCGTGTTATCGTTGGTGTAAAAATGTGTGTTATCGTTGTTATCGTTGGTGTAAAAATGCGTTATCGTTGGTGTAAAAATGCGTGTAATCGTTGGTGTAAAAATGCGTGTTATCGTTGTTATCGTTGGTGTAAAACTGCGTGTTATCGTTGGTGTAAAAATGCGTGTTATCGTTGGTGTAAAAATGCGTGTTATCGTTGGTGTAAAAATGCGTGTTATTATTGGTGTAAAAATGCGTTTCATCGTTGGTGTAAAAATGCGTGTTATCGTTGTTATCGTTGGTTACCTCATCCCACTGCGTGCATAGAGCCCATTGGTTACACATTTGAATTCTTTTAAAGTGTTTAAACATATTTGTGACCATTTATCTTTATTAAAATTACTGGATAAGTCAACCTCCCATTTTGAAGTTGGAAGACAGATTGAGTCTTCTAGTTTGGATAATAGTCTATATGTTTTTGATAATAGCTTTGGGGCATTGAGATTCATGAATTCTGCCACCCTAATAGGTAGCTGTAAGTTTAATTGATTAATGGTATATTTTTTACATATAATAGATTTAAGCTGGTGATATTCTAAAAAATGTTTTGCTACTGATTCCATATTGTGAAGTGAGAATATTAAATGATAAGAAGTTTCCATTTTCTATTATATGTTCTAACTGTTTTATTCCTTTATTTCTCCATTGAGTGAAATTGATCAGCTTTTTGCTTTGCAGGATGTCAGGGTTGTTCCAGAGGGGTGTAAACTTACATGGAAAGAGTGAGGATTTGGTTATTTTTAGAAAATCCCACCAAGCCACTAAGGAGGAACTGATATTGATGCTTTTAAAACACTTATGTGTTTTGATGGTTGAGCTGATGAATGGCAGGTCAGAGATAAACAGATCCTCACACAATGCTTGCTCTACATCTAACCATGATTCATCCAGACTGCTAAGTTTAAGCCATTTGGAGATATACTGCAGCTTGTTAGCTAAGAAAACATGATTAAAGTCGGGTAGCTCCAATCCGCCTCTATCTTTAGTCTGTTGTAAAGTTTTTAGACTGATATGTGATGGCTTATTTTTCCATAAAAATTTAGATATATGTGAGTCCAGGCTGTATGTGTGTGTGTGTGTTCTATTCGAATATTAAACAAAGTCTCTCTGTGTCTGTGTGTGTGTGTGTGTGTGGGAGTCTGCTGTCTGTCCTGCAGCTTCAAGGCTGACAGATAAGTATTCTCTTCTGTCCCTCCACTCCCCACCTCTCACTACACCACTCGTTATTGATGATTTATATATGATTACACCCTTCCTTTACCTGACTCCGTACGTCTCACCTGTCTAATTTTTCTCATCCTCACAACATCAGTTTTGGGGGAGCGTCTGGGATGAAAGGAATTTAGAGGTTTAGAGGTGATCAGCCAATTTATACTCATCTGGAACTCCGCGGGGCGGTCCAATGTCATCTGTGTATGTAGAGCTACTCAGGGTGGGGTCACCTGCACCACCTCTACACAATGCATGCCTCCGTCTTCAAGATTCAAGAGTCTTTATTTGTCATTATACAAGTGCAGGACACAGGAAATGTCTTCAAGTACAACCCATCCAAGAGTAGACAGCAACGACATGTAAACACAACCAGGATCAGGCAGACTGAGGCAGCAGCTACATCAGGGTTAGATATCGATGGAAAAGATAACATGAGGGATAAGATGGGGCTAAAAAAAATGGCATCTAAGGGCCCAGCATGGAGACACAA
Source organism: Melanotaenia boesemani (assembly GCF_017639745.1). Classification (NCBI taxonomy): domain Eukaryota; kingdom Metazoa; phylum Chordata; class Actinopteri; order Atheriniformes; family Melanotaeniidae; genus Melanotaenia; species Melanotaenia boesemani. The sequence goes on along the minus strand of NC_055689.1, from coordinate 37,704,658 downwards.
AAAAAACACACCTCAGTACACACACGGGGGGGGTCTCCCATCGCAGCCAAGTGTGGACGCAGCTGAACATGAGCGCATCCAGTCGACCGCAACCAGCTTGCTGTTCTGAGCTAGAATAGCCTCCAGTTTACGATTAAGCTCCTGCAACGCCATAGTCTGATTGTTCACAGCTTGACACACACCGGCTTGCCAGGGGCCGCCAACAGTGTCCGAATGTTACGATACGCCAGGAAACCGCCCGCTCCAAACAGCAGAAAACCCAGTTATCATGAATCCGAATGTGTAGAAGTCCTCTGCATCCTCAACAGAAAGAAGCGACAGAAACATGACCTTCCGCACCCCCAGGAGTCCATCACGTATCCTGGTCGTCAAAGTTCTGCCAAGTCCAAGCCAACCCGCACAGGAAAATCCCCCAGTAGAGGACAAACTTCGGCGTCCCTGCGTCCCACCACTGTGTTTGATGTTACTAAGAAACTGATCAATATTCTGCTGTGTTAAAAGTGTTATTTATCTTGTCAGGGTCGTGGCTGATGTTTCCTTCTGGATTGCTGGCAAACAGGAAAATGTTTTACAGATTATCCATAATTTAAACCAATAACCTGCTATGTCAGTATTACAAAATTACCAGCATCACATCACAATATCACATTTCATACAGGAGACAATTTAAGGGTTAGGGCTTCAATAAAATATGCAAACATTACAGCAGCGTGCAGGAGACATTAACAGCAAGACACATAGAGACAGACAGACAGACAGCGAGACAGACAGAGAGAGAGACAGACAGGCAGAGAGAGAGAGAGACAGACAGACAGAAAGACAGACTGACAGACAGATAGAGAGACAGACAGGCAGAGAGACAGACAGACAGATAGAGAGACAGACAGACAGAGAGAGAGACAGACAGGCAGAGAGAGAGCCAGATAGAGAGACAGACAGACAGATAGAGAGACAGACAGGCAGAGAGACAGACAGACAGATAGAGAGACAGACAGGCAGAGAGAGAGACAGATAGAGAGACAGACAGACAGAGAGACAGACAGACAGAGAGACAGACAGAGAGAGAGACAGATAGAGAGACAGACAGAGAGAGAGACAGATAGAGAGACAGACACCCCTGGCGGGGCGATCCCATCGTGGTGGGTTTCATATCAAACAATGATGAGACCACTACAGAGAAGAGGTCCAGAGTTTCACAGAATGTTGGTCCAGGAACAATCTGGTTCTTATCAACAAGACCAGGGAGGTCCTAGTAGATTCCAGGAGGTCCAGGAAGACTGAGCATGCTCCTCTCTGCATCATGAAGTTCCTGGACATCCACATTTCCTCTGACCTCTCCTGGACTGAACACTTCCTACCTGGTGAAGAAGCCCAACAACAGCTCCTCTTCCTCGGGAAGGTGAAGCGACGGGACTCTCTTCTCAGCTGCTGGTGAACTTCTACAGAACCTCCATGGAGAGCTTCCTGTGTCTCAGAGTGACGGTACAGCAGCTGCACAGGACCAGAGGAGCTTGTCCTGCAAATGCAGCCATCTTTACTTCTGCTCACATGATCTGTCCTTCATGTCCAACCCACGCTCAGCCAGAAGCTCATCAGCTGGAGAAGCTCCGAGGACACCACTCAGAGAAAAGATGAAAAACTAGTCAGAAACTCAGGAAAAGATGGTTCCAACATGGAGGACCGATCCCACTGTTTTTCCCTTTTCACTGACTGACAGGTGAGTGTTGGGAAGTACTTCCTGTGTCTGTTATCGCTGATTGGTGTGCTGCAGTGTGTCCTGCCAGGAGGAAGCAGTAACCATGGCAACTGTCATCTGAATGACAGCAGCAGTCGGGTCACATGACCAGCTTGTTTTGCTTTTCTGACAGGAAGTGGTGTTGCCACATTGCGTGACAGCGTGTTAACACCGCGCAGTGTTGCATGTCAAGCTGTAACCGCACACACACACACACACGTCTGTAGCTGTATCTGTGAGGATCACAGTGTTCTGTGTCTGACTGATTATTGATTTATTGACAGCTTATTGATTCTGGCTGTTTCACCACAGAAAGCTTGTCCTCCTGGTTTCAGATCTCTGCAATGCACATCATGTAGCCAGACTGGAAGTTTGTCCTACCTGCTTCTGATCATCTTCATGAGACATTATTAATTATTAATAATGCTGGAAACAGTTGGATGATAAACCTACTTTTTTTCTGTAAATCAGTTCACACCATGCACCATCTACAGAACAAACAGATTTAAACTTCAGCCATCTTCCTGGACCGGTTTCTGAAACACAGGACGAGATGTAAACCAGCCATGAAGAGCGAGTACGTACTGGACTCTGCTGACACAGTTCTAGTTCTTAAAGGGCACTTTCACATGGAGGGTGATTTAGGGTACACATCTTCAGTAGTAAACTCCAGCTATTATTGGACTTTTCGGCCATGACAACTATACACCCTCGGCTGAGAAAGGCCCTACTGGGGTGATCAAATCCCAGCAATGTGTCCCCAGATCACCCTCTCAGCCAGGGACCCAGGATATTGTTCACCATGGAGCGTTGAGGTTTATAATCTCAGAGCTCTAACTCATCGATGTATTTTATATGAAAGAGCAGGCTGGCCCTTGCTGTGTATTCGGAGACGAAACCATTGGCACATCTTTATTTAAAAGGCAATATTAAATCTGCTTCCCTCATACTTATGTAATGCTGTCCAATCTAAAAGAAACAGTAGCTTCAATCTTCGTTCTGTGACTCAGGATTTATTTTTGCTCTCTACCCAAAGATAAGCTGCTCCAGCAGCTTGGAATTTGCTGCAGGATCAGCTGTGTCTCCTTACACCTTTATAAAAGTAAGTTAAGAGCATTAAATGAGGAGTCTTTAGGTTGTAAATGTTTTGACTAATATTATTTTGTGACTTGAAATGTTGATGCATGTTTGTAATTTCGTTGGTGGTTTGATTGACTTGTAACTTGGGTTGCTGTCTTGGCCTGGACACTCATGTAAATGAGATTCTTAATCTAAATGAGGTTTTTCCTGGTTAAATAAATAAAATAAAATAAAGTAAATAAATAAAGGAGGAGTCTTGCCTTTTAATGCAGAGCCATTGGCTACCTCTTGCCTCTCTGGCCTGTACTTCACAGCGCTCTCGCTAGCCTGATGGTGGACGCTGCTACCAACCCTCTGGGCAGACGTTAGCGTAGCTGCCCCGCTGTTAGCATCAGCAGCTACGTCTCTGTATCTGAGCTGCTTCTAAGCCAGAGACTGCTGAGAAAGAAGAAGAGAAACACAAATCAATGACAACAGTGTCCGATGTTTCTACATGGAGAGTAAAGACAGCCAGGTGACGTCCCCCTGCAGCCTCGGCCTATAGCAGCAGGACTAAAAGCTGGATCAGGGTCACCAAGCCAGACCTGCTATAAGACTTATCAGGAAGGAAAGTCTGAAGATGATCTGAAGGTAGAGAGGGGGTCTGATACCTGGAGTTAAATTAGGAACTGGATACACAGAGAGGGGTCTGAGAAGTGAAGGTTCTGGTTCCCGGGGCCAAACCGGCGAGCCGGTTCCACAGAGAGGGGTCCGAAAACTGAAGGTTTTGGTTCCCGGAGCCAAACCAGGATCCAGTTCCACAGAGAGGGTTCCGAGAACTGAAGGTTCTGCTTCAGCGTGCAGATTGTGTGAGGGCATTGAAATGACCTGATCCAGATCTGGAGGGACGGCTTTAGTCCAGCAGTTTAATAAGTGAATTTCTGGAATGATGGTGTTGAACCACAAGCTCCTCCATTATTGCTACTCTGTCTGGTTTCGGTAGATCTAGGACTCTGGGATCTGGAGGAAGACCGACTCTGATGAACACTTTGTTAGGGACCGTTTCTGGTTTTAGATAAAGGTGAAAACTCACCTGCTGCAACTCAGCTTGACTTGAGATTTATTTAATTGATCTGGTGTTGCTGTGAGAGAAGGTGTGTGTTGTAAACACATCAACGTTTATGGCGGAAAGACAGCAAACAAGACACTGTGTGTGAACAGGAAGTGGTGTGTGTGAACAGGAAGTGGACTCAGACTGAGAACACGATGTTCAGACTGTAACCACCCACACCTCGGTACGCTGAAACTACTCCAGTAGCTTCTGGTCTGACTGTAGAGAGCAGTCAGGGTGAATCCCAGCAGAACTCTGGACCAGAACCTTTTCTAGACCAGAACCCGTTGCTGGTACTACAGGCAGTAAGACTGGACCTCACTCACTGGTTCTGACTTCAGTAACTAATGAGCAGCATGATGATCAGAAGCAGGTGGTTCTGCAATGTTCTAATGGAGGGAAGCTGTTTTACTGGTCTGCGTGGTTCCTGAAGCCTCTGTCTCCTCCCCCGACGGCTTACGTAATGTCTGCGTGCCTTCTTCCTCTGACGCTTCACTTTGTGGTTTAACGGACAAAAACTGAGACAAGCAGCAAACAGAGAGACACTGCAGAGACGACAGGACATCTGATGGTGAGTCTGTCTTCGGTCCGTACAGTCTCATGTGCTGGACCCTTCCTGGTCCTTTCATTTCCGTCTGTAATGACCTGCTGTTAAACCGCTCTGCTGCTATAGAACACTTGATGCAGATGATGCAGTTTTATATCTATATGCAGCCACGAGACACCACATCACGCTGCTGGCATCATGTCTGTGTGCATGCTTGATATCCAAGAGCAATTTTTCTGAATCATCCACTCCTGAACTGAACAAGCCGTTTCTATGAGTTTCTCAGCTTTTTAGGTCAATATTAAAAATGAAGATATCAGTTCAAGATCCAAAGTATGTTGGAGTCGTGTCGTCAGCTCAGTTTAAACCACCATATAAAGATTTTTAAACTATTCTAACAAATCTCAACCATCAGAATTAAGTATGTAGATATATTGTCATCCTGTCCTCAACACCAAGTCTCATTATACAGCCTAATTTATTCTCATCACCATCATTTACCAAAAACTTTCATCTATTAGTTTCTAAAGCTTCATTTATCTTACTGGTATTTTCAGATTATTTACTAATGAGCACCCCTATGGTAACCTAAAACCAGCAGAATCCCCGGGAAAACCTCCTCCTGTAGACCCACAGCGTTTTCCTTAACTTTGATATAAACTTCAGATTACTTTCAGATTACTTTCAGATAACTATTACATTCATATAAATTCAGATGAACTTCAGATTCGTTACCAGAACTTCTCAGACGGTTCCAAACAGAACGGTTTTAAACTGAATCTGCTAAATTCTTGAGAAGTATAACTTGCTAAATTTTGTAAGTTTTGGTGATTTGTGCTTTCTCAAATTATTGTACAAATGTGTAAACGATTTAGCAGCAAAGCCACTCAGTTCATCTGTTCAGAGGCAGAATAGCAGGAGATTCACCAGAACTGGAAGCTTCCACCCTGCAGAACTTCGTCTGGTCCGATCTGAGCTAGAAAACTTCACCTCTAGGCTTCAGTCTTGGCTGAAAACAAACCAAAACTATTTGTAAATAGCACTGTGTGTGTTTGATTGAAAGGTTTATAGATTTTGTATTGAGTTTTGTACAGGTTTGTAATGTATTGTTGTATTTTAATGTGGTGTAGAGCGGCCCAGCTGGGAATCTGCCCTGGCTGCTGTTTGCATGGATCAGCTACTAACTGCTGTGATTATGTGCAAACGCAGAAAATAAATAAAGTTCCTGTATTTCCCGTCAGTGAAAAAGCAGCATGACTTCATTCAAGCACAATCAGTCAACAGGAAGTGATGTAATGTCCCCACCATGTGACCATCGTGTGACACCAGCAGCTCTAAACATGTTTGTATTTATGTTTTAAAGATGGAAGACCTTATCAACATGAACACGACTTCAATGGACGACATTGTGTTAGCGGGGACGACTGAGGTAATCAATAATTACTGACACTTACTGATTAGCTATTCGTCCAGCTGTGTGTTCCGGTATGTCCAGGTGATATCAGGTGTGTGTTCAAGTGTGCCTTCTCTCTTCCAGGACCCGTTCAACAGTTCTTACTTTACCACAGAAGAAGACTACTCCTACTCAGACTTCCCAAATCTGATGTGCGACCGGCAGTCAGTACGGGAGTTCCGAGGCCAGTACGAGCCGCCACTCTTTTGGATGATCGCTATTGTGGGCGGAGCTGGAAACCTGGCGGTGGTGTGGATCTATCTGAATTTCCGCCGCCGGCTGAAGACCATGACAGATGTGTACCTGCTGAACCTGGCGGTGGCTGATCTGCTGTTCTTGGTCACACTGCCTCTGTGGGCCGCTGAGGCGTCTTATGGCTGGATATTTGGCCCCGTCCTCTGCAAGCTGAACTCCACCCTCTACAAGGTGAACCTGTTCAGCAGTATGCTACTCCTCACCTGCATCAGTGTGGACCGCTACATCGTCATCGTGCAGACCACCAAGGCTCAGAACTCAAAGATGGAGCGCCGGCGCTGCAGCCGGCTGGTATGTGCAGGAGTGTGGCTGCTGGCGCTGCTGCTCGCCACTCCTGAGCTGGTGTTCGCCACACCTGCCCAGGGGGACCTCAAGTCCTACTGCAGGATGGTGTTTCCAGCCAACCTGGGGAACCGTACCAAGATCCTGGTACTGTCGCTGCAGGTGAGCATGGGTTTCTGCCTCCCCTTCATCATCATGGCCTTCTGCTACAGTGTTATCGTCGGTACTCTGCTCAAGACCCGCAACTTCCAGAAGCACAAGGCCATGCGTGTCATCCTGGCGGTGGTGGTGGCATTCGTCGTGTCGCAGCTGCCCTACAACGGCATGCTGGTGATGGAGGCCATGCAGGCCTCCAACATGACCCAGACGGACTGCGAGAAGATGAAGGCAATCGACAAGGCGGGGCAGGTGCTCAAGAGCCTGGCCTACACCCATGCCTGTATCAACCCCTTTCTCTATGTGTTTGTGGGTGTGCGCTTCCGCCGCGATGTGATGCAGCTGCTGCGCTGCTGCCGCTGCCTGCAGCTCACCGGCAAGAGTCCACTGGGGAAGACCAGGAGTCCTCTGAACTCCACCAGGGCCTCAGTTCTGTCCGACAGTGACACCTCGCAGGCTCTGTCACTGTAGAGACACTTCTTCCTGGTTAAGTGGACAGACGGGTGACAGAAAGAGCTGCTTTCATGGGTTATCGAAACGCAGGCAGCTGGACCTCAATGTTCAAAAGATCTTCAAGCAATTCAGTTCTGATGAATAACAAACTTTAAAGTCATTCAGAGACTTCCAGGTCGTTTCATCTTCACTTCACTGTGAGAGGAAAAGACCTCATCCCTTCCTCGCTTCAAAGATCCGCTTTGTTCAGACTAATGTCCGGGTTGACGTGCCGTTGAGATTGGACCTCCAACCTGGACCTCCAGCCGTGGAGAATGTGTCCACAAAGGGTCTGAACGCACTCCAGATATTTCAGAACTTTCTGAGGACAAGTGAAGGTCTGAACTACGACTTTTCACAATGTTTGATGAATGTTTCTGAACCTTTCAGATAATTGTTATCAGGACTGCAGAACTTGGTTTTAAACCAGAAAATGGGATTCTTTAGCTGCTTGTCAGAAAAACGTGTTTCTGTTTTTCTCACATGACCACTGAGCATTTGATCACAAGACCTGTTAAACTGAGCCACAAAATTAAATAATTGTTTTCCTACACCACTGCTAAAACAGGCTAAGACATGCTAAAACAGGCAAAGACATGCTAACACATGCTAAGACATGCTAAAACAGGCTAAGACATGCTAAAACAGGCAAAGACATGCTAACACATGCTAAGACATGCTAAAACAGGCTAAGACATGCTAACACATGCTAAGACATGCTAAAACAGGCTAAGACATGCTAACACATGCTAAGACATGCTAACACAGGCTAAGACATGGCAAAGGATTATGGGTAATTGTCAGAGCAACAGAGGATTTATCATCGAGAAATGTGTCTAAGAATGTATAATTGTTGTACAATCACTTTAAAAGTAGAACTGGCTTTGTCTCATTATATTGGGTATGCCATAGATTAATCTCTGACATGTTTTGCATTAATTTTATGTTTAATATGTTTCATTGCCATTGAAGAATTTTGTAGCCTAGCTACCTAGCCTAGCCACAGAGTGATTGTCTTTTCTGACAATGTGTTTTCCACATTAACTGACGATCCACTCTGTTGTACATTGTGAAAAGCAGCGTATCAGTGTGGTAATATGTCAGTGCTCTGTTCGCTTTTCCTGTGCTCTGTATGTTAATGGTTGGCATAGCAGTTTATTTTGCTTTCTAAAATGGTGAAAAGGTAATGTGTTGGAAAGGTAAAAGGTAAGGTGTGTTTTAGGTGAAAGTGTATTTCTTTGTATTCTGTGAAACCCTTAGCCTTTCCTTCATCCCATGCTGACTTAAAAAATGTGTTTTTGTTTGGTGCCTTTTTATTTTATACTGTACGATCACAATTAGTCACAATTTATTGTACAGGGAACGCTGTTATGGGTAATCCTGAGAGCAACGTTGGATTTACTGCTGAGATAGACCATTTGCTGTCGACTCTATTGTCCTTTGTTATAAATGCAGATGCTGTTTGTTACTGGAAATAAATTGTTACTCCAGATCTGATTCAAGTGTCCTGTGAGTGAAAGATGTACATTTCAAGTTATACTAATGCAGGTTAACACATGCTAACACAGACAAACAGAGGCTAACACATGCTAACCCAGACAAACAGAGGCTAACACAGGCTAATGAAGGCAAACCGAGACTAACAGAAACAAACAAACTAACAGAGGTTAATACTGGCTAACAACGGCAAACAGAGAGTGACGCAGGGTAACAGGCAAATAGAGGCAAACAAAGGTTAATGCAGGCTAACAAGTGCTAACACACAAAAACAGAGGCTAATACAAGCTAAAACAGGCAAACAGAGCATGTGTCTCAATCAGCGCCCTGTTTCAAACACTATGTATTCACACAAAAACCTGGATGCTGCCCTAAACTCAGCCAAAAATCTAGGGTGAAATGATAAACAATACCCACATTAAACGGACACCATCTTGCTGGCGTAGCGGAAGGGGAGGGACTTTCTACTACTTTTCCAGAGCAGAATAACGGCGGCCAACAACTCGGCAGTGTTGGTCCAGGCGGCTGTTTTGTACAGATGTAAGTATGAAGTTATTGGATCATAATTCTAATGTCAACGGCAGCATGTTTCCTATTTCTTCTATCCCTCACCACAGTGATGAATCTGATCGTTTGTTGGAGGCTGCGGTTATAGCGAATCAGGAGAGTTCGCACATGTAAATGTTAGCAGGTTTTTAGTCAGTTTCATGGACGTAGATGGGCTATAAGTGTTACAAGATAAAACAAGATGAGATAATCCTTCATTTGTCCCACAGTTGGGAAAATTCAGTATGAAAACAGCAAATGTGATAGTGTAAAACCAGTGTAAAAAAATAGCATTAGAGATGAGAACGAGAACAAACAAAACTATAAAAAAAAGTCTATAAAATCTATATAGACGTTTATATAAAATCTATACAGAAGTTTCTATGAAATCTACATAGAAGTCACTATAACATCTATATAGAAGTCGCTATAAAAACTACATAGAAGTCACTATAAAATCTATATAGAAGTTTATATAAAATCTATGTAGAAGTCTATAAAATCTATATAGAAATTGCTATAAAATTTATATAGAAGTCTCTACAAAATCTGTATAAAAGTCTAAAATCTATATAGAAGTCTCTATGAAATCTATATAGAAGTCTCAATAAAATCTGTATAAAAGTCGCTATAAAAACTATATAGAAGTCACTATGAAATCTATATAGAAGTCTATAAAATCTATATAGAAGTCTCTATAAAATCTGTATAAAAGTCTAAAAACTATATATAAGTCTCTATAAAATCTATATAGAAGTCTATAAAATCTATATATAAGTCTCTATAAAATCTATATATAAGTCTATAAAATCTATATAGAAGTCTCTATAAAATCTATATAGAAGTTTATATAAAATCTATATAAAAGTCTATAAAAAACTATATAAAAGTCTCTAAAAAATCTATATGGAAATCTCTATGAAATCTATGTAGAAGTCTCTATAAAATCTATATAGAAGTCTCTTTAAAATTTATATAGAAATCTCTATGAAATATATGGAGAAGTCTCTATAAAATCTATGTAGAAGTCTCTATGAAATCTATATAAAAGTCTGTTTAAAATCTATATAGAAATCTCTATAAAATCTATATAAAAGTCTCTAAAAAATCTGTATAAAAGTCTAAAAACTATATATAAGTCTCTATAAAATCTATATAGAAGTCTCTAAAAATCTGTATAAAAGCCTAAAAACTATATATAAGTCTCTATAAAATCTATATATGTCTCTTTAAAATCTATATAGAAGTATATAAAAACTATATAGAAGTCTCGATAAAATCTATATAGAAGACTCTATAAAATCTATATAGAAGTTTATATAAAATCTATATAAAAGTCTATAAAAACTATATAGAAGTCTCTATAAAATCTATATAGAAGTCTCTATAAAATCTATATAGAAGTCCTTTTAAAATCTATATAGAAGTCTATAAAAACTATATAGAAGTCTCTATGAAATCTGTATAAAAGTCTAAAATCTATATAGAGGTCTCTATAAAATCTATATAGAAGTTTATATAAAGTCTATATAAAAGTCTCCATAAAATCTATATACAAGTCTCTATGAAAGCTATATAAAAGTTTATATAAAATCTATATAGAAGTCGCTATAAGATTTGTTTAAAAGTCTAAAATCTATATAGAGGTCTCTTTAAAATCTATATAGAAGTTTATATAAAATCTGTATAAAAGTCTATAAATACTATATAGAAGTCTCTATAAAAACTATATAGAAGTTTATATGAAATCTATATAAAAGTCTATAAATACTATATAGAAGTCTCTATAAAAACTATATAGAAGTCTCTATATAATCTATATAGAAGTCTCTTTAAAATCTATACAAAAGTCTATAAAAACTATATAGAAGACTCTATAAAATCCATATAGAAGTCGCTATAAAATTTGTATAAAAGTCTAAAATCTATATAGAAGTCTCTTTAAAATCTACATTGAAGTCTCTATAAAATCAATATAAAAGTTTATACAAAATCTGTATAAAAGTCTAAAATCTATGTAGAAGTCTCTTTAAAATCTATATAGAAGTCTCTATAAAATCTATATAGAAGTTTATATAAAATCTATATAAAAGTCTATAAAAACTATATGGAAGTCTCTATAATATCTGTATAAAAGTCTAAAATCTATATAAAAGTCTCTTTAAAATCTATATAGAAGTCTATAAAAACTATATACAAGTCTCTATAAAATCTGTATAAAAGTCTAAAATCTATATAAAAGTCTCTTTAAAATCTGTATAAAAGTCTAAAATCTATATAGAAGTCGTTATAAAAACTATATAGAAGTCTCTATAAAATCTATATAGAAGTTTATATAAAATCTATATAGAACTCTCTATAAAATCTATATAGACGTTTATATAAAATCTATATAGAAGTCGCTATAAAATCTATATAGAAGTCTCTATAAAATCCATATAGAAGTTTATGTAAAATCTATATAAAAGTCTATAAAAACTATATAGAAGTCACTAAAATCTATGTAGAAGTGTCTATAAAATCTATATAGAAGTCGCTATAAAATTTGTTTAAAAGTCTAAAATCTATATAAAAGTCTCTTTAAAATCTATATTGAAGTCTCTATGAAATCTTTATAGAAGCTTTTATAAAATCTATATAAAAGTCTATAAATACTTTATAGAAGTCTCTATAAAATCTGTGTTGAAGTGTCTTTAAAATCTATATAGACGTTTATATAAAATCTATATAGAAGTCGCTATAAAATTTGTTTAAAAGTCTAAAATGTATATAAAAGTCTCTTTAAAATCTATATAGAAGTCTCTTTAAAATCTATATAGAAGTCAATAAAAACTATATAGAAGTCTCTATAAAATCTATATAAAAGTCTATAAATACTTTATAGAAGTCTCTTTAAAAACTATATAGAAGTCTCTATAATATCTATATAGAAGACTCTATAAAATCTATATAGAAGTCGCTATAAAATCTGTATAAAAGTCTAAATCTACATAGAAGTCTCTTTAAAATCTATATAGAAGTCTCTTTAAAATCTATATAGAAGTCAATAAAAACTATATAGAAGTCTCTATAAAATCTGTATAAAAGTCTAAAATCTATATAGAAGTCTCTTTAAAATCTATATAGAAGTCTCTTTAAAATCTATATAGAAGTCTATAAAAACTATATAGAAGTCTCTATAAAATCTGTATAAAAGTCTAAAATCTATATAGAAGTCTCTTTAAAATCTATATAGAAGTCTATAAAAACTATATAGAAGTCTCTACAATATCTATATAGAAGACTCTATAAAATCTATATAGAAGTCGCTATAAAATCTGTATAAAAGTCTAAATCTATATAGAAGTCTCTTTAAAATCTATATAGCAGTCAATAAAATCTATATAGAAGTCTCTTTAAAATCTATATAGAAGTCTATAAAAACTATATAGAAGTCTCTACAAAATCTGTATAAAAGTCTAAAATCTATATAGAAGTCACTATAAAATCTATATAGAAGTCTCTATAAAATCTATATAGAAGTCTATAAAATCTATATAGAAGTCGCTATAAAATCTGTATAAAAGTCTAAAATCTATATAGAAGTCTCTTTAAAATCTACATTGAAGTCTCTATAAAATCAATATAAAAGTTTATACAAAATCTGTATAAAAGTCTAAAATCTATGTAGAAGTCTCTTTAAAATCTATATAGAAGTCCCTATAAAATCTATATAGAAGTTTATATAAAATCTATATAAAAGTCTATAAAAACTATATGGAAGTCTCTATAATATCTGTATAAAAGTCTAAAATCTATATAGAAGTCTCTTTAAAATCTATATAGAAGTCTATAAAAACTATATACAAGTCTCTATAAAATCTGTATAAAAGTCTAAAATCTATATAAAAGTCTCTTTAAAATCTGTATAAAAGTCTAAAATCTATATAGAAGTCGTTATAAAAACTATATAGAAGTCTCTATAAAATCTATATAGAAGTTTATATAAAATCTATATAGAACTCTCTATAAAATCTATATAGACGTTTATATAAAATCTATATAGAAGTCGCTATAAAATCTATATAGAAGTCTCTATAAAATCCATATAGAAGTTTATGTAAAATCTATATAAAAGTCTATAAAAACTATATAGAAGTCACTAAAATCTATGTAGAAGTGTCTATAAAATCTATATAGAAGTCGCTATAAAATTTGTTTAAAAGTCTAAAATCTATATAAAAGTCGCTTTAATATCTATATTGAAGTCTCTATGAAATCTTTGTAGAAGCTTTTATAAAATCTATACAAAAGTCTATAAATACTTTATAGAAGTCTCTATAAAATCTGTGTTGAAGTGTCTTTAAAATCTATATAGACGTTTATATAAAACCTATATAGAAGTCGCTATAAAATTTGTTTAAAAGTCTAAAATGTATATAAAAGTCTCTATAAAATCTATGTAGAAGTCTCTTTAAAAACTATATAGAAATCTCTATAATATCTATATAGAAGTCTCTTTAAAATCTATATAGAAGTCTCTTTAAAATCTATATAAAATTCTATAAAAACTATATAGAAGTCTCTATAAAATCTATATAGAAGTCTCTTTAAAATCTACATTGAAGTCTCTATAAAATCAATATAAAAGTTTATACAAAATCTGTATAAAAGTCTAAAATCTATGTAGAAGTCTCTTTAAAATCTATATAGAAGTCCCTATAAAATCTATATAGAAGTTTATATAAAATCTATATAAAAGTCTATAAAAACTATATGGAAGTCTCTATAATATCTGTATAAAAGTCTAAAATCTATATAGAAGTCTCTTTAAAATCTATATAGAAGTCTATAAAAACTATATACAAGTCTCTATAAAATCTGTATAAAAGTCTAAAATCTATATAAAAGTCTCTTTAAAATCTGTATAAAAGTCTAAAATCTATATAGAAGTCGTTATAAAAACTATATAGAAGTCTCTATAAAATCTATATAGAAGTTTATATAAAATCTATATAGAACTCTCTATAAAATCTATATAGACGTTTATATAAAATCTATATAGAAGTCGCTATAAAATCTATATAGAAGTCTCTATAAAATCCATATAGAAGTTTATGTAAAATCTATATAAAAGTCTATAAAAACTATATAGAAGTCACTAAAATCTATGTAGAAGTGTCTATAAAATCTATATAGAAGTCGCTATAAAATTTGTTTAAAAGTCTAAAATCTATATAAAAGTCGCTTTAATATCTATATTGAAGTCTCTATGAAATCTTTGTAGAAGCTTTTATAAAATCTATACAAAAGTCTATAAATACTTTATAGAAGTCTCTATAAAATCTGTGTTGAAGTGTCTTTAAAATCTATATAGACGTTTATATAAAATCTATATAGAAGTCGCTATAAAATTTGTTTAAAAGTCTAAAATGTATATAAAAGTCTCTATAAAATCTATGTAGAAGTCTCTTTAAAAACTATATAGAAATCTCTATAATATCTATATAGAAGTCTCTTTAAAATCTATATAGAAGTCTCTTTAAAATCTATATAAAATTCTATAAAAACTATATAGAAGTCTCTATAAAATCTATATAGAAGTCTCTTTAAAAACTATATAGAAGTCTCTATAATATCTATATAGAAGTCTCTTTAAAATCTATATAAAAGTCTATAAAAACTATATAGAAGACTCTATAAAATCTATATAGAAGACTCTATAAAAACTATATAGAAGTCTCTATTATATCTATATAGAAGTCTCTTTAAAATCTATATAAAAGTCTATAAAATCTATATAGAAGTCTCTATAAAATATATATAGAAGTCTCTATAAAATCTATATAGAAGTCTCTTTAAAAACTATATAGAAGTCTCTATAATATCTATATAGAAGACTCTATAAAATCTATATAGAAGTCGCTATAAAATCTGTATAAAAGTCTAAATCTACATAGAAGTCTCTTTAAAATCTATATAGAAGTCTCTTTAAAATCTATATAGAAGTCAATAAAAACTATATAGAAGTCTCTATAAAATCTGTATAAAAGTCTAAAATCTATATAGAAGTCTCTTTAATATCTATATAGAAGACTCTATAAAATCTATATAGAAGTCGCTATAAAATCTGTATAAAAGTCTAAATCTACATAGAAGTCTCTTTAAAATCTATATAGAAGTCTCTTTAAAATCTATATAGAAGTCACTAAAAACTATATAGAAGTCTCTATAAAATCTGTATAAAAGTCTAAAATCTATATAGAAGTCTCTTTAAAATCTATATAGAAGTCTCTTTAAAATCTATATAGAAGTCTATAAAAACTATATAGAAGTCTCTATAAAATCTGTATAAAAGTCTAAAATCTATATAGAAGTCTCTTTAAAATCTATATAGAAGTCTATAAAAACTATATAGAAGTCTCTACCATATCTATATAGAAGACTCTATAAAATCTATATAGAAGTCGCTATAAAATCTGTATAAAAGTCTAAATCTATATAGAAGTCTCTTTAAAATCTATATAGCAGTCAATAAAATCTATATAGAAGTCTCTTTAAAATCTATATAGAAGTCTATAAAAACTATATAGAAGTCTCTACAAAATCTGTATAAAAGTCTAAAATCTATATAGAAGTCACTATAAAATCTATATAGAAGTCTCTATAAAATCTATATAGAAGTTTATATAAAATCTATATAAAAGTCTATAAATACTATATAGAAGTCGCTATAAAATCTATATAGAAGTCTCTTTAAAATCTATATAGAAGTCTATAAAAACTATATAGAAGTCTTTATAAAATCTATATAAAAGTCTCTTTAAAATCTATATAGAAGTCTATAAAAACTATATAGAAGTCTTTATAAAATCTATATAAAAGTCTATAAAAACTATATAGAAGTCTTTATAAAATCTATATAAAAGTCTCTTTAAAATCTATATAGAAGTCTATAAAAACTATATAGAAGTCTTTATAAAATCTATATAAAAGTCTCTTTAAAATCTATATAGAAGTCAATAAAAACTATATAGAAGTCTCTATAAAATCTGTATAAAAGTCTAAAATCTATATAGAAGTCTCTTTAAAATCTATATAGAAGTCAATAAAAACTATATAGAAGTCTCTATAAAGTCTGTATAAAAGTCTAAAATCTATATAGAAGTCTCTTTAAAATCTATATAGAAGTCAATAAAAACTATATAGAAGTCTCTATAAAATCTGTATAAAAGTCTAAAATCTATATAGAAGTCTCTTTAAAATCTATATAAAAGTCTATAAAAACTATATAGAAGTCTTTATAAAATCTATATAGAAGTCTCTTTAAAATCTATATAGAAGTCAATAAAAACTATATAGAAGTCTCTATAAAATCTGTATAAAAGTCTAAAATCTATATAGAAGTCTCTTTAAAATCTATATAGAAGTCTATAAAAACTATATAGAAGTCTTTATAAAATCTATATAAAAGTCTCTTTAAAATCTATATAGAAGTCTATAAAAACTATATAGAAAACTATAAAATCCATATAGAAGTCGCTATAAAATCTGTATAAAAGCCTAAAATCTATATAGAAGTCTCTTTAAAATCTATATAGAAGTCTATAAAAACTATATAGAAGTCGCTATAAAATCTGTATAAAAAAGTCTAAAATCTATATAGAAGTCTCTTTAAAATCTATATAGAAGTTGCCATGAAATCTATATAGAAGTCACTATAAAATCTGTATAAAAGTCTAAAATCTATATAGAAGTTTATATAAAATCTATATAAAAGTCTATAAAAACTATATAAAAGTCTCTATAAAATCTATATAGAAGTCTCTATGAAAACTATATAGAAGTCTCTATAAAATCTATGTAGAAGTCTATAAAATCTATATAGAAGTCTATAAAATCTACATAGAAGTCGCTATAAAATTTATATAGAAGTTTATATAAAATCTGTATAATAGTCGCTATAAAATCTGAATAAAAGTCTAAAATCTATATAGAAGTCTCTATAAAATCTATATAGAAGTCTCTATAAAATCTATGTAGAAGTCTCTATAAAATCTATATAGAAGTCTATAAAATCTACATAGAAGTCGCTATAAAATTTATATAGAAGTTTATATAAAATCTATATAATAGTCGCTATAAAATCTGAATAAAAGTCTAAAATCTATATAGAAGTCGCTATGAAAGTATACAGAATGACTTTACAGTAATGCACGTCTGTGTTTTTAGTTTTTGGCTGTGTGGCGACTGGCAGCAGTGCAGATTGTAGAGTGTGAAGCAGCAGGAAGGAAGGACTCGGCTATCTACGCTGAACGTTCTGTATGTTCATTCCTGGTGGTTGAACCTTCGGATTAAGCATTGTGGTGCTTGCTGACATGTTTTCTAAGACAGCATGGAAGCAAAACATGGAAACATCATGAGATGAAATAATGTGTTTGCTTGACATGAAGGCCAATACAAGACACATGTTCACTTTATGACATTATCTGGAGTCAGATCTGAGCTGAAAAAATAGAGATGAATGTACAGGTAGCTCTTACAGTATTGATTAATAACTGTACTAAAGTGCACTAGTATAATTACTGTTAATGTGTAAAAGGTTGAGTTGTGTAATTTTCTTCTACGTGGCTCCACCAGGTTTATTTATGTATTTTGATTTTTTAGGTATTTAGGGAATTTTTTTATGGCATTTTACCGAACCATACATAGCCAACCATGCCAGGACAAAAGATCCAGCTCCAATCCTTGCCAGATTATCTCTCATGACTGCATGGTAATCAGGTCTCTGGTAATCTGGTAATCTGGTGGTCCCCCTCGTCAAAAAAGGGGGATCGGAGGGTGTGCTCCAACTACAGGGGGATCACACTCCTCAGCCTCCCCGGTAAAGTCTAGTCAGGGGTGCTTCAGAGGAGGGTCCGTCGGATAGTCGAACCTTGGATTGAGGAGGAGCAGTGTGGTTTTTGTTATGGTTGTGGAACAGTGGACCAGCTCTACACCCTCTTCAGGGTCTTTGAGGGGGCATGGGAGTTTGCCCAACCAATCTACATGTGTTTTGTGGAATTGGAGAAGGCATTCGACTGTGTTCCCTGGGGACTCCTGTGGGGGGGTACTCTGGGAGTATGGAGTGCCGGACCCCTTGTACAAGTACAAGCTGTCTGGTCCCTGTACAACCGGTGTCACAGCTTGGTCCGCGTTGCAGGCAGTAAATCATTAGTTTCGGTGAGGGTTGGACTCCACCAAGGCTGCCCTTTGTCACCGATTCTGTTCGTAACTTTTATGGACAGGGTAAACAGTGGTTAACGCAAGGTAAATAGAGATTAAGGCAGGGTAAACAGAGGCTAGCACAGGGTAAACAGAGGCTAACGCAGGGTAAACAGAGGCTAGCACAGGGTAAACAGAGGCTAGCACAAGGTAAACAGAGGCTAGCACAGGGTAAACAGAGGCTAACGCAGGGTAAACAGAGGCTAGCACAGGGTAAACAGAGGCTAACGCAGGGTAAACAGAGGCTAGCACAGAGTAAACAGGCTAGCACAAGGTAAACAGAGGCTAGCACAGGGTAAACAGAGGCTAACGCAGGGTAAACAGAGGCTAGCACAGGGTAAACAGAGGCTAACTCAGGGTAAACAGAGGCTAACGCAGGGTAAACAGAGGCTAATGCAGGGCAAATAGAGGTTAGCACAGGGTAAACAGAGGCTAACGCAGGGTAAACAGAGGCTAGCACAGGGTAAACAGAGGCTAACGCAGGGCAAATAGAGGCTAGCACAGGGCAAACAGAGGCTAACGCAGGGTAAAGAGAGGCTAGCACAGGTTAAACAGAGGCTAACGCAGGGCAAACAGAGGTTAACAAAGCGTAAACAGAGGCTAATGCAGGTTAACTGGCAAAACAGTGGCCTGTAAGCTGGATTTTCTCTTATCAGGGTAACTTTAGGGTAAACTCTGGGTTTTCTGTACTACGACGCTGGTTCACTTCTTACCAAGCTGTATCACCGCAGCAACAGACGCTCCAGAGCAGGTTATGTTCTGGATAAGAGATCAGCGAGTATAAAAGCTCCACCTCCTGACCAATCAGATCTCATGAAAAATGGCCTGCCCATTTTTAGAAGATCCCGTTGACACTGGTGCACGGGTAGTAAAGGAGAGAAAGAGTTTAGGGACAGATCCAACCTGTTGGACTTTCCTGATGACATACTGCAGCAAAGGTGGAGATTTTCAACAAATGGGCTGAGATACACGTCAGCTGGAGCCGTCTGTAGTAAACATCGTAGTCGGGCTCTTACTGTCCCACAGACAGTGTTCATCACAGATGAACCGTGCTCCTTTCATCCATACAGCAGGTACAGTAATAAAGCCTGGTCACCGACCGCTCTGAATTATGTTTTTATATTTCTTCTTTACTTGCTCCCAAGTCCTTTCAGCTCCACCAGGGTTGCTTCTGACATGGAGGTTAATAATAGAGATAATTCCTTTTCACACATAAGGACAGAAGCATTGAGTAATGGAACCTACAACTATCCGTACGTTCATGGTGGAGGAATTGATATCCCAACATATAACGCGCTCACATGGGATCCTTTAAAGAACTGGGAAATATGACGTAAATGAAGCATTCCCAGGAATGTTGGTGCTGTAATACAGGGATCTGAGTGCTGTCAGTTTATATCGTCCCATTAATTAATATGAATAATCTGACGAACTTACGCATTAACGGAGTCGGGAGTTTCCTGCCTGCATTCCTTCCTGCTTTTGCTGCAGCAACCGTGTTGCTTTTAGCCTGAATTTTATGTTTAAATTCTTCGTATTTTAGAAGAAGAATAATCTGCTCCTCCACGATAAAACACGGCTCTGCAGTTTCGTCCATGTTTGTGATTGGTCAGAACCTCCAAACACCACCCTTTTATGTGAACGCACACTAATCTTAACTGGAAAACCCTGGGTGGAGTTACCAAGTTGATAACCAGCTTCCTACTACAACTTATCCAGATCCTGAATGTCTGGGTAAGTCAACCAGGTACGGAGAGAAATCCGGGGCATGTTTACCCGCTTCGTGGTGCAGGCCTCTGGTCTCTGTTGGCTTTTCACGCCTCTCTCATGTGTGTGATTGTAAACATGTTAAACTTGGTGAATAAAGTGTCTCAAGTGTATTCTGAGTGTTAAAATCAGGAGGAAGTTGAAACGCAGCCACATGGTTTTCTTCACATCCTGTTTGTGTTTTCATGCTGAACTTTGTTCTGTAAAATCATCTGAACACCTGCAGAACTTCATTCAGTCTTTTATTGTTTTTGTTTCACACAGAAAAATAAATAAATGCATTAAAGGTTTAAAGGGAAACGTGTGGAAAGCTTTATGGTGAACTTTTTATGAAAAGCACGTCATAACATTAAAAAGAAAGAACATATTTTTACATTTATTATATTTTATATTTTAGTTATGAAGATGTTTCTAACTAGTTTTTGTGGAAAAGGTCTGGACAGGGTTGTTAATAAAACTGGACCATGAGGACCAGAACTGATTTGGACTTGGAGTCTGGACGGAGACAACATGTCTCTTTTCATCATATCACCTCTGTGATGATTGCCATGGTAACAAAACAGAAAGAGGAAACTGACCTCAGATCTGTGGTTTGATCTTTTCTGTACGTCACTAAAAACAGACAAAACAAGAGACGTCCACACAGAGACAGCAGAGAGGACATCCACACAGAGACAGCAGAGAGGACGTCCTTACAGGGACAGCAGAGAGGACGTCCTTACAGAGACAGCAGAGAGGACGTCCACACAGGGACAGCAGAGAGGACGTCCTTACAGGGACAGCAGAGAGGACGTCCTTACAGAGACAGCAGAGAGGACGTCCTTACAGAGACAGCAGAGAGGACGTCCTTACAGGGACAGCAGAGAGGACGTCCACACAGGGACAGCAGAGAGGACGTCCACACAGAGACAGCAGAGAGGACGTCCACACAGGGACAGCAGAGAGGACGTCCTTACAGAGACAGCAGAGAGGACGTCCTTACAGGGACAGCAGAGAGGACGTCCTTACAGAGACAGCAGAGAGGACGTCCACACAGAGACAGCAGAGAGGACGTCCACACAGAGACAGCAGAGAGGACGTCCACACAGGGACAGCAGAGAGGACGTCCTTACAGGGACAGCAGAGAGGACGTCCTTACAGAGACGGCAGAGAGGACGTCCACACAGAGACAGCCTGCAGAGGAAGCTGATGTTTGTGTAACGATACTGACGTCTGGTTCTGCCACATGTGGACCCGTCAGACTGGAACCAGCAGAAAAAACCTCGTGTGGCAGCAGCTGAGAAAGTTTTCACTGCTGTGTTCACCACTTCCTGTTGGTGCACTCAGCACTTCCTGTTGAGATTGAACACAAACAATCTGAGCGTGCGTGACGGTAAATCTGCAGACACGCCACCTCAACGACTCAACAAGGGGGTTTCAGAAAAAAGATCTGCTGGAGCTCAGTAAGAACAAACATGACGGTTGTCATGGTGACGTCAGGGGAAAGTTCTGGACTTTTTAACAAAACTTTAATTTCTCAGGAAACTGAACAAACCTGTTTGTGTTCTGGTTCCTGGAGCCAAACTTGAATCCAGACCATCTGGAATCACACGTAGTGAAACTGTGACACTATATTTACCAGCAGCACTGAAAGTGGAAAATAAATAATAAATAATAAAATAAGGGGACTGTTGGTGACTGACGTCTGAGCATCCAGCAGTTTTTATAAAGAGGTGGATTAACTCAGCTGAAGAAAACCGTCGTAGTGACTGAAGAGGCTGCTCATGCATTTAAAAGAGGATTAATGGAACAAAATTAGGACGATGTTTATGTGGATAGCATAAAAATGGCTAATGAAACATTCCTGAACATCTTTACTGCTCTTTATGGAAACGTTGTCCTCTTGTTTAGAAAGAATAACACAGTAGCTGAAAAACAAGAAAAAGATCGACTGTACAGAGATTTCCTGAAAAAGAACAACAGAGCCTGAGTGTATTTAGAAAAGTAGGATCACATCAAGTCAAAGGAATTCTTTTAATGCTGCTAATAGAAGTTCTATTAAAAACACATGAGGTGTATTAAATAAAAGAATCACAAAGTAAATCAAACTGCTGATTGTTTTACTAATACGTAGCGACCTCCGTCAGGCAGGTGATGCTCGAAGTAACACACTGAATTCTGGTAAAACCATATTCATTCAAGCCCTGATGAAAATGAAATGCTGCAGATCAAAGTCAGCTGACTGGGATAGGGACGTGATGTCAGACCAGCCACCTGTCCCTGACTCAGGTGTGTGATGAAGATCGCTAAAGTGTTTCCTGTTCACAAGGCTGGTGATAAACAGCCATTTACTAATTATACATGCTTACACAGAATCACACACCAGCAACATGGCGGCAGCGTTGGGTCCGTTATTTATTTTGAATATAAATTTCATGTTTAGTTTAATAAAGTTACATTTTGTCTTATTTGCTGATGATACTAATAAACTTTTCTGTGGTCACAACTTCAGTCAGAAAAGAGTTTAAAAATGGTTTGGAGCTGGTTCCACAGAGGGGGTCCGAGAACTGAAGGTTCTGGTTCCAGGAGCCAAACTCGGAGCCGGTTCCACAGAGGGGGTCCGAGAACTGAAGGTTCTGGTTCCTGGAGCCAAATTGAGAGCTGGTCAGTCAGTTTCTGGTTCAAATTACTGAAGTGGGGCCTCTGGTTTTAGCATCAGCTCAGAGGAACTGAGTCAGACCAGAACCAATTATTGTGTGTGTGCGAGTGTGTGCATGTGCGTGCGTGTGTGTGTGTGTGTATATGTGTTCATTGTGTGCTGAGTGTGTGCAGGTGAGCTCTGGGCTTCAGGACCCTTCCTGAGCCCCTCCCCCCCTTGCTGATTCAGCTGAAATGCTGCTCTGTGTTTCCACGGGAACAAAAGCTTCCAGGACAAACAGCTCCAGAACAAAGCGGCCATGTTTCCAGAACTCCGTCCGCCCATAAAACCCGGCTCTGAGCGGCTCTGAGCGGTTTCACACTGGGACCTGCTGAGCGTCATGCCTCTGCCCCGACGCCGCTCATCCCTGCTGGGACAGCCGTCCACCGAGCGCACAGCCTCCTCCTCCCCCTGCGGGAGGATGACTGCGGCCAGCACCGCCTCCCCCCGCGGGGTCTTCATCAGCTCTGCACCCTCAGTGGGTGTGGCCTATGGGCTGGGGACACGGGTGTCCCGCAGGGCTCTGGGAATCAGCAGCGTGTTCATGCAGGGGATGAGGAGCAGCGCAGCGCCGGTGCTGCCCCAGGCTGGGGATCGAACCACCGGAGTGGCAGCTGCCAGCCTGAACAGCTGCCTAATGGAGTACCGAGACAAAGTGAGAGCGTTGGAGCAGCTGAACCAGCAGCTGGAGGAGCAGATCCGGTTCTGTCTGGACCGCAAGGCCTCCAGTGCCGGAGCCTGGGGGGGGCTCAGGAGAGAGTGGGAGGATGTTTACAGACAGGTGAGGATGGGGGGGGGACACAGTCAGGTGGGGATGTCTACAGACAAGTGAGGATGATGGGGACAAGGACAGGTGAGGACGGTGGGGACATGGACAGGTGAGGACTGTGAGGACATAGACAGTAGAGGACGTGGGGGAGACAAGCCTCCTGATGCTGTGGTTTCCTGCGGTCTGTGCAGGTCAGTGAAGCCATCCTGGACAACGCTCGGCTGATGCTGCAGACGGAGAACATTCAGGCCAACGCAGAAGACTTCAAAGAAAGGTCCTGATGATCACTTTTACTGAACCCATCATTGATCAAGTTCTGGACGTGGTTCAGGCCTTGATGTTGGATCTGGATCTGGTTTTAGACCTGGTTCTGGTTCTAGTTCTGTTACTGATGATGTGGGTCAGAAAAGAAGCTGAAGATACTATAAGTTCATCTTTATTAACTCCTCCTGAACGTTTCCATAACAGCAGTGAGATCTGCAGATCATGGTCCATCAGATGGCGCCCCCTGGTGGCCATAAGGAGTTTAGACTGGAACTAATGGAGCCAGACAAAGAATGAGGAGGTGCAGTAACTCTAGCTCCACCTGTAGCAAGAGGAGGTGCAGTAACACTAGGTCCACCTATAAGAGGAGGTATAGGAGGAGGAGGTGCAATAACACTAGGTCCACCTGTAGGAGGAGGTATAGGAGGAGGAGGTGCAGTAACACTAGGTCCACCTGTAGGAGGAGGTATAGGAGGAGGAGGTGCAGTAACACTAGGTCCACCTGTAGGAGGAGGTATAGGAGAAGGAGGAGGAGGTGCAGTAACACTAGGTCCACCTATAAGAGGAGGTATAGGAGGAGGAGGTGCAATAACACTAGGTCCACCTGTAAGAGGAGGTAAAGGAGGAGGAGGTGCAATAACACTAGGTCCACCCGTAGGAGGAGGTATAGGAGGAGGAGGTGCAGTAACACTAGGTCCACCTGTAGGAGGAGGTATAGGAGAAGGAGGAGGAGGTGCAGTAACCCTAGGTCCACCTGTAGGAGGAAGTAGAGGAAGAGGAGGTGCAGTAACACTAGGTCCACCTGTAGGAGGAGGCAGAGGAGGAGGAGATGCAGTAACACTAGGTCCACCTATAGGAGGAGATGGTGCAATAACACTAGGTCCACCTGTAGGAGGAGGTATAGGAGGAGGAGGTGCAATAACACTAGGTCCACCTGTAGGAGGAGGTATAGGAGGAGGAGGTGCAGTAACACTAGGTCCACCTATAAGAGGAGGAGGAGGTGCAGTAACACTAGATCCACCTGTAGGAGGAGGTATAGGAGAAGGAGGAGGTGTAGTAACACTAGGTCCACCTGTAGGAGGAGGTGCAGTAACACTAGGTCCACCTGTAGGAGGAGGAGGTGCAGTAACACTAGGTCCACCTGTAGGAAGAGGTGCAGTAACACCAGGTCCACCTATAACAGGAGGAGGTGCAGTAACACTAGGTCCACCTATAAGAGGAGGTAAAGGAGGAGGAGGTGCAGTAACACTAGGTCCACCTGTAGGAAGAGGTATTGGAGAAGGAGGAGGAGGTGCAGTAACCCTAGGTCCACCTGTAGGAGGACGTAGAGGAAGAGGAGGTGCAGTAACACTAGGTCCACCTGTAGGAGGAGGCAGAGGAGGAGGAGATGCAGTAACACTAGGTCCACCTATAGAAGGAGATATAGGAGGAGGAGGTGCAATAACACTAGGTCCACCTGTAGGAGGAGGTATAGGAGGAGGAGGTGCAATAACACTAGGTCCACCTGTAGGAGGAGGTATAGGAGGAGGAGGTGCAGTAACACTAGGTCCACCTATAAGAGGAGGAGGAGGTGCAGTAACACTAGATCCACCTGTAGGAGGACGTATAGGAGAAGGAGGAGGTGTAGTAAAACTAGGTCCACCTGTAGGAGGAGGTGCAGTAACACTAGGTCCACCTGTAAGAGGAGGAGGTGCAGTAACACTAGGTCCACCTGTAGGAGGAGGTATAGGAGAAGGAGGAGGAGGTGCAGTAACACTAGGTCCACCTATAAGAGGAGGTATAGGAGGAGGAGGTGCAATAACACTAGGTCCACCTGTAAGAGGAGGAGGTGCAGTAACACTAGGTCCACCTGTAGGAGGAGGTATAGGAGGAGGAGGTGCAGTAACCCTAGGTCCACCTGTAGGAGGAGGTATAGGAGGAGGAGGTGCAGTAACACTAGGTCCACCTGTAGGAGGAAGTAGAGGAAGAGGAGGTGCAGTAACACTAGGTCCACCTGTAGGAGGAGGCAGAGGAGGAGGAGATGCAGTAACACTAGGTCCACCTGTAAGAGGAGGAGGTGCAGTAACACTAGGTCCACCTGTAGGAGGAGGTAGAGGAGGAGGAGGTGCAATAACACTAGGTCCACCTGTAGGAGGAGGTATAGGAGGAGGAGGTGCAGTAACACTAGGTCCACCTGTAGGAGGAGGTATAGGAGAAGGAGGAGGAGGTGCAGTAACACTAGATCCACCTGTAGGAGGAGGACGTGCAGTAACACTAGGTCCACCTGTAGGAGGAGGAGGTGCAGTAACACTAGGTCCACCTGTAGGAGAGGGAGGTGTAGTAACACTAGATCCACCTGTAGGAGGAGGTAGAGGAGGAGGAGGTGCAGTAACACTGCGTCCACCTGTAGGAGGAGGCAGAGGAGGAGGAGGTGCAGTAACCCTGGGTCCACCTGTAGAAGGAGGAGGAGGTGCAGTAACACTAGGTCCACCTGTAGGAGAAGGAGGTGTAGTAACACTAGATCCACCTGTAGGAGGAGGAGGTGCAGTAACATGAGGTCCACCTGTAGGAGGAGGAGGTGCAGTAACATGAGGTCCACCTGTAGAAGGAGGAGGTGCAGTAACATGAGGTCCACCTGTAGGAGGAGGAGGTGTAGTAACATTAGGTCCACCTGTAGGAGGAGGAGGTGCAGTAACATGAGGTCCACCTGTAGGAGGAGGAGGTGCAGTAACACTAGGTCCACCTGTAGGAGGAGGAGGTGCAGCAACATGAGGTCCACCTGTAGAAGGAGGAGGTGCAGTAACATGAGGTCCACCTGTAGGAGGAGGAGGTGCAGTAACACTAGGTCCACCTGTAGGAGGAGGAGGTGCAGTAACACGAGGTCCACCTGTAGGAGGAGGAGGTGCAGTAACACTAGGTCCACCTGTAGGAGGAGGAGGTGCAGTAACATGAGGTCCACCTGTAGGAGGAGGAGGTGCAGTAACATGAGGTCCACCTGTAGGAGGAGGAGGTGCAGTGACATGTTTCTCTCTGCAGGTACGAGAACGAGCAGCCCTTTAGGAGGGCTGTGGAGGAGGAGATCAGCTCCCTGTACAGAGTAATTGAGGAGGCGAACGTGACAAAGGTGGAGCTTGAGGAGCAGATGGACAACATGAGGGCGGAGCTTCGCAGCCTGGAGTTTAACCATGAGCAGGTCCCACATGATTTTAGAGTAGATGCCAGCACACAGCTGTAGAGGAGAGCAGCTCCTCCTCCTCACACTTGTCTTCATAGCGAAGTCTGACTGCGAACTCACTGACTAGCATCCAGTCATGTGACCTAACAGCCGTGTCCCTGCAGGATGTGCGTGTCCTTTACAACCAGATGGCAGGACGGGAGGTGGATGAACCTGACGCCCCCATAGAAACAAGCCTGGAACAGATTCTGGCCTACATCCGGAGCCACTGGGAGAAGGTGATGGAGAGGAACCGAGCAGAGACCGACAGTTACATGGAGTGTAAGGTGGGGAAGCACTACCTTCAGGTGTCCTCACAGGTGTGCTAGCTCGATGTCTGAGCTTTTTGTGTGTGTGTCCAGCAGGAGGCGCAGTGTGTGAGCAGCAGGCTGAGTCCTGAGGAGGAGCAGGTGGAGGCACTGAAGGTGGAGTGCAACGACGCCGGCTGTAAGATACAGAGCCTGCAGGCTGAGACCGAGTCCATCAGAGCGCTGGTGAGGTGTGGAGGAAGAGTTCATTCGGCTGGTCGGGACCTAACAAACTGACCGCAGCATCCTGTTCCCCACAGAAACGTGGTCTGGAGAACTCGATGAGCGACGCCCGCCACTGGCACGACATGGAGCTGCAGAACTTGGGTTCTGTAGTGGCAAAGCTGGAAACAGAGCTGGCGGATGTGCGCGGTGAAATTGAGCAACAGCGCCGTGACTACGACACGTTGCTTAGCAACAAGCAACGGCTGGAGCAGGAGATTGGCCTGTACCATGGGATCCTGGATGGAGAGGAGAGCCGTTTTCAACCAGCCACCCAAACACCGTAAGTCTCTAACACAAGACAGCTCACAGTGCATGGTAAGCCATGACCCTGACATCATCACCTTCATCATCATCATCATCATCAACAACACCATCAACACCATGAACATCATCAGTTCAACTCAATTCAGTTCAGTTCAGTTCAATTCAATTCAATTCAATTTAATTTAATTCAATTCAATTCAACTGGAGAACTACGATCTTTCTGCCAGTTCTCATCAGAACCCTCGCTGCAGCATCCTGGATCAGTTGGAGACTTTTCAGGACATATCTGGGACAGGACAATAATAAGGAACTGGAGTAGTCCAGTCTGGAAGTAACGAAAGCACGGACTAGTTTTTCCTCGTCACTGTGAGACAGGATGTCCCTGATTCCAGCAATATTATGTAGGTGGAAGAAGGCGGTTCTAGAAACCTGCTTTATATGCGAGCTTAGGGACAGATCCTGGTCCTGAATAACTCCAAGGTTCCTCCCTGTAGTGCTGGAAGCCAAATTAATGCCATCCAGACTAATTACATAGCTGGACTGTTTGTCCTGAGTTCAGTCCAAAGACAACAACCTCAGTCTGTCTGAGAAACTCCAGAGTCATCCTGGTCTTTATGTCTTTAAGACATCTCTGTAACGTAACACACTAATTGCTTTCACCAGGCTTCATGGAGAAGAAATCTGAGTATCATCTGCATAGAAATGAGAGCTTATACCACGCTGTCTAATGATAGCACCAGGGAAGCATGTATAAGGTGAGACGTATTGGTCCAGGTACAGAACCCTGAGGAACTCCATGACTTACTCTGGTGTGTGAGGAAGACTCATCGTTGACATTAACAAACTGAAATCTATCAGATAAATGTGGCATAAACAGTGTTGGGAACGTTACTTTATAAAAGTAATTAGTTATAGTTACTCACTACTTTTTCAAAAAAGTAACTGAGTTAGTTAAAAAATTACTTGATAATAAAAGTAACTAGTTACCAGGGAAAGTAACTATTGGGGTTACTGTATGTTGCTTTATCTCGAAGAGTTTTTTTTTTCTGAGTAGTTTTCAAAATTTACTTGAAATGAGTCCGGGTTTGTTTGTTAAAGCACTGGCTCTGATTAGCTGCCGTGAAACATGCCTGCTTTAACTGACAATGACATCAGCCAATCATTTTGCTTATCTCGCTCCAGTTCATCCAACCGGAGCTCTCCCAGTCCCAACCAACAGCCTTGTTGTGGAGCCGAAGCGTGTTCTGATTTTGCAGTTCAGTCAGTTTATTGTAACGCACTGCCTTTACTGTACAATAACTATAACGGCGTTACAAATATGGGGAAAATAATTAGTTAGATTACTCCGTTAGTGAAAAAAATAACGGCGTTACGTAACGCCGTTATTTTAAACGCCGTTATTACCAACACTGGGCATAAATCGGCCTGATCCGGTTCCTTTAATCCCAATAACATGTTCCAGCCTCTGTAGCAGAATGTTGTGATGAATGGTGTCGAATACAGCGCTGAGGTCTAACACCTTGAGTCCAGACCAGAGTCCTTTATCTGAGACCATGAGGAGATCACTGGTAACCTCCACCAGGTCTGTCTCTGGGCTATGATGAGGTCTAACACGATGAGTCCAGACCAGAGTCCTTTATCTGAGACCATGAGGAGATCACTGGTAACCTCCACCAGGTCTGTCTCTGGGCTATGATGAGGTCTAACACGATGAGTCCAGACCAGAATCCTTTTTATTTATATATTTTATTAACGCTTTTACCCAAAGAACTTGATATCATTCACACACACGCATGGCGGAAGCTGCCATTCAAGGCGCTCAACCACGACCCATCAGGAGCAATTTGGGGTTCGATGTCTTGCTTAGGGACACCTCCACATGAGCTCTCTGGCCGGGGATCAAACCAACAACCCTTGGGCTGTGGGGGCGACCACTCTACCCACTGAGCCATGCCTCCCCCCTTATCCAAAAGGTCTCATAACATCTGCATCTCTAAACAAGTTTTATTTAGCTGGGCTGAAGGAAAAATGGTTCTTTGGATTGGAAGGTCCAGCTGCTTCCTTCTAAACACAGAAGGAACAATATGTGATGAATATCAGCATCAGGTGAACAGACAGAAAGCAGGATGAGAATCTCACAGCTTCTAGATGGTGAGGAGAGAGAAATATTCACAATATGCACAATAACTTCCATCCATGCACCTTCACTGCTTCATTATCCACATTTCTGGATATAAATTCTCTAAACTTTCATTCTTAGCTTGACTGTTTAGCTTCACCTCTGCACCTGCAGCCTCCGCTACCGGGAGTTAAGGGTTAACATCTCATTTCCGGGTGTAGCGTCAGGTCTGTAGATGTAACTATAAACATGTGTGGTGTCCACAGAAAGTCCAGAATCTCAGCTACCAGCTCAGCAAAACCATTTCTATCACCAACAAACACAGTTAAGACAACAATAGTTAAAAGACCATTATCAACATCATCATCATCATTATCATCACTATCCTCATCCTCACTATCCCTTGAAGGCATAGAAAGCCACGCCCACCAATGTAAATGAAGGGATGTGAGCTTATCTGGTCTAGATCTGCTAGTTTCAGGCTTCTGTTCTTCCACAGAGTTGCTGATAAAATCTTCCTGCAATGGGACGGATTTGTGCTTCTGAGGGTGTAAAAGTAACACCGGACTTTATTCTTTACCTGCTGATCCTCATCTGGCGACAGACAGCAGCTCAAATCGTAGCAGCAGCAACTTCCACCAGCTCTTCCTGCAGCTGCAACAACCTGCCGCGAGTCTCCACAGCTTTCCAGAGCTGCTGGAGCTGCTGACAGGCAGCTAACAGCTAACAGCGCTAACGGCTCACACTGATGCGTTCAGGACCACCTGGTTCATGTGTAGCTGAGGAGGTTCAGGAGGGAAAGTCTTCCTCATCAAAGATGCTCTGTGGCGTAGCTGCTTTGTGAATCTGGCTTTTCATCTTCCCAGTGAGCTGAGCGGCTGTCTGTCAATCATTTCTTCCTGTATGTCCCGCCCACTCTCCGCCCCCTGATCCCCCCACACCTCCCACCCAACCCCTGCAGTTTCTGGCATTTTTCAAATTCAGCAGTGAGCAGAGTTATGCAGAAAGTAGGGGGTGGAGCTACACTTTAAAGTGGTTGGAACACAGCCTGAAGACCGGCAGGTATTAAACAAGGACAACATAACAGGCCCGATGGAGCTGAAGGTACTTTCAATTAGCGCGGTGAGAGCTGTCAAAGGGGCAAAAAGAAGGTTTTAAGTAAAATAACACGTTTGAGAGTTCACAGTGACACCTATTCTATTCTATTCTATTCTACAGTCATGTAGCAGAAGCTTTTCTCCAAAGCGACTTACATCTGAGCAGAACAACACCAGCAGAAACCAGCCAGGAGGGACGTCGTCATTAAGTGGTAGTCAGACTGCTGGAGTCCAGGTGGACCAGGTGCTGCATGTAGAGCTGGAGGCGGGGCTTTATCTTCCCTTTCCTCCCTACAATAGTCCTTTGTTTAATTACAAGATCATGATTTCATCAAACAACATCATCTTGGACATAAGTGCAGCAGCTTCTTCAGTACTTGGTTGAGCCAAAGATCTGGACAAATCTTTCTAACTCATTCTGAGTAGAAGAGTTAAGCTAAGTGTGGAAATGCTCCTTAAACAGCTGAGTCTTTAGCTTGCTTTTAAAAGTGGATAAGGACTCTGCGGATCGGACGGAGTTTGGTAGATGGTTTCACCACCGGGGAACAACAGAGGAGAAGAGTCTAGCTACTGATGTGGCGCCACCTTGTGGTGGGAGCACTAGGCGTCTTTCACTGGCAGAGCGTAACTGTGGAGAGGGAGTGTAGCTCTGGATTAAGGAGTGGAGGTAGACCGGAGCCGTTTGGGTTATTGTTTTGTAAGCCAGAAGCAGAGCTTTGAATAAGTTTGGTAAGGCTGAGTTGGTCAGGCTCAGTGAATTGGTTACTGATGGTAGCAACCTTTTCAGTGAAGTAGGAAGCAAACATTTCTGCAGTCAGCACAGTGGGAGGCTGAGCAGGTGGTGGAGATAGAAGAGAGTTAAACACCATGAACATGTCGTGTGTTGGGAGCATTGCGGATCTTGTTCTGATAAAAGGCCATCTTGGCCGCCTTTAGGCTGGATGTGAAAGTTTCAGGTTTTTGCTGGTACTCAGACAAGTCAGTGTGTTCTTTAGATTTGCGCCACTTTCTTTCTGCAGCCCTGAGTCCGGCTCTGTGCTCCCTTAGGACCTCAGTGAGACATGGACTGGGAGAGTTTTGTCTGGTTGGTTTTGACACCAGAGGACAGAGTTTGTCCAGAGAGGAGGCGAGAGAGGAGCAGAGTGTTTCTGTAGCCTCATTAACAGACAGTAAGGAGAAGTCTGAGTGGGAAGGGAGGGTAGAGTAAACCTCATCAAACAGCTGTGTAGGTCTGAGGGAGCTCAGGTTTCTGCGGTAGGACACCATTTTAGGAGCCGCTTGATTGACATGAGGAAGGAAGACAGAGAATTTAACCAGGAAGTGGTCTGAGAGGTGCAGCGGGGTGACAGACAGGTCGGCTGTGGAGCAGTTTCTGGTCAGCACCAAGTCAAGAGTATTACCAGCTTTGTGTGTTGGAGGAGTCTGAACCAGTTTGAGACTGAAAGAGTAGATGAGAGCCAGAAAGTCCGTCGCTGTGGTTTGTCAATGTGAATGTTGATGTCTCCCATGACAATTAGTGGTGTGCCATCATCAGGAATGTCAGAGAGAATCATGTCCATTTCAGAGACAAACTCATCTATACTGCCACCTGGAGGCGGTAAATGACCAGAATGTATGCAGTGATGGTGTAGAGACCTTTACTGGTGATACTCAGGTGATGAGCAGGTAGCCATAGGATGGAGAGGTAAAGTTCCACTTTTTAGAAATAAGAAAGCCTGTTCCACCTCCTCGTCCAGCTGAGCGAGGTGTTTGGGTAAATTCTGCATTGACAGAAAGGGCAGCTGGTGTAGCTGTGTTTTCTGGACGGATCCAGGTCTCAGTCAGGGCTAGGACCTGAATGTCAGAGACATTTATCAATGAACTGATAAATTCTGTTTTGTTCACCGCAGACTGAAGGTTCCAGAGACCAAAGGTAACAGAGGGTGTAACAGACGTGCATGCCATTGGAAAGGACGGGTTTTGTGGATTGCAGTTTCTATGGGTGACACGTCTTGGTCTGGACCACGTCTGACAGGGATGGTTTGAAGCACATTGTGCATTGACTTTGTAGTGAGGGGGTTTAGGCTCGTGCCCTTGCTTGGTGGACTTGGACAGGTAGACACGCAGGTCTTTACCCTTTGTGGTCTTAACCCAACTTGGGCTGACACATCATGTGTGGTAAGCTCACTTTGCTTGACTGAAACCGGCTGAAATCGCCTCTATCTGCTTTACCTGAGCACACAGTGGGTGTGGCCTGCATCACGGCCTCAACTGGTTGTAGAGAGAAAGACAGACCCCACACAACACCATCATCATCAAAAACATCATCACTATCCTTAACACCATCATCATTATCATCATAAATACCATCATTGTCATTATTTTAAACATCATCGTCATCATTATCATCATCACTGTTATCAACACCTTCATTACCAACATCATCATCATCATAATCATCATCAATATCCTCAAAATCACCAGCGTCAACACCATCATCATTAAAAACATCATCATCATTATTAACATCATCATCAGCATCACCAACATCATCATCATTGTTATCAACATCATCATCATTATTAACACCATCATCACCATCACCAACATCATCATCATTGTTATCAACATCATCATCATTATTAACATCATCATCACCATCACCAACATCATCATCATTGTTATCAACATCATCATCATTATTAACATCATCATCACCATCACCAACATCATCATCATTGTTATCAACATCATCATCATTATTAACATCATCATCACCATCACCAACATCATCAACATTATAACACTATCATTATCATCACCATCATCGTTATAATCACCATCACATCATCATCATCAGCATCATCATCATAATCATTACAGACACCACCATCATAAGCAACATTACCATTAACACCATCATCATTAAAAACATCATCATCAATATTATCATCATCATCAGTATCATTGTTATCAACAATTCATCATCATCATCAACAACATCATCATCAGCAGCATCACCATTAACACCATCATCATAATAATCATCATCATCACCATCACAGACATCATCATCATTGTTATCAACACCTTCATCATCATCATCATCATCAACAATATCCTCAAAATCATCAACATCATCATCATTATAAACACCATCATTATCATTACCATCATCATTATAATCACCATCACATCATCATCATCAATATCCTCAAAATCACCAGCGTCAACACCATCATCATTAAAAACATCATCATCAATATTATCATCATCATCATCATCAGTATCATTGTTATCAACAATTCATCATCATCATCAACAACATCATCATCATCAGCATCACCATTAACACCATCATCATTAAAAACATCATCATCAATAACATCATCATCATTATTAACATCATCATCACCATCACCAACATCATCATCATTGCTATCAACACCTTCATCATCATCATCATCATCATCATCAACAATATCCTCAAAATCATCAACATCATCATCATTATAAACACCATCATTATCATCACCATCACCATCATCATTATAATCACCATCACATCATCATCATCAGCATCATCATCATAATCATTACAGACACCACCATCATAAGCAACATCACCATTAACACTATCATCATTAAAAACATCATCATCAATAACATCATCATTATTAACATCATCATCACCATCACCAACATCATCATCATTATAAACATCATCATCATCATCAGCATCATCATAATCATTACAGACACCACCATCATAAGCAACATCACCATTAACACCATCATCATAATAATCATCATCATCAGTATCAAAATCATCAACATCATCATCATCAACACCATCATTGTCATCATTATAATCATCATCACATCATCATCATCAGTTTCATCATCATAATCCAAATCATCAACATCCAACACCATTATAATCATTACAGACACCACCATCATAAGCAACATTATCATTAACACCATCATCACAATAATCATCATCATCACCATCACAGACATCATCATCATTGTTATCAACACCTTCATCATCATCATCATCATCATCAACAATATCCTCAAAATCATCAACATCATCATCATTATAAACACCATCATTATCATTACCATCATCATTATAAACACCATCACATCATCATCATCAACATCATCATCATCAACACCATTATTGTCATCATTATAAATACCATCATTATCATCACCACAATTATTGTCATCACTATCAACACCAACATCATCATCAAAATCATCAACATCCTCATCATCACCATCATTGTCACCATCATCAAAATAATCATCATCATAGACACCATCATCATCACCAACATCATCATCATTAATATCCACACCAACATCCTCATCCACACCATCGTTATCTTCATTAAAACATCATCATCATTAACACATCGTCATCATCATCACCAACACCATCATCATCAACATCATCATCATTCTCATCACCATCATCATCACCATCATTATCATCATTATCATCATCAAAAAATTCACCATCATAGACACATCATCATCAACATCATCATCATTAATATCATCACCAACATCATCATCATCATCATTAACACATCATCATCATCATCAGCAACACCATCATCATCAACATCATCATCTTCTTCACCATCATCATCAAATTAATCATCATCATAGACACATCATCATCACCATCATTATTATCATCAAAAACATCACCATCATCATTATAATCATCATCATCACCATCATCATCATCAAAAACATCATCATTATTAACATCAATGCCATTAACATCACCATCATCATCTTCATCACCATAATTAACACTATCAACAAAGTCATCATCATCATCATCAAAACCATCATCATAATCATTAACACCATCATCATCATCATCATCATCAACATCATCATCATCAACACCATCATCATCATCACCAACACCTTCATCATCAACATCAACATCTTCGTCACCATCATCATCAAAATAATCATCATCATAGACACATCATCATCATCATCACCATCACCATCATCATCATCAACATCATCATCATTAATACCATCATCATCATTAACACCATCATCATCAACATCATCATCATTAACACCATCATCATCATTAACACCATCATCATCAACATCATCATCATTAACACCATCATCATCAACATCATCATCATTAACACCATCATCAGCAGCAGCAGCAGCAGGAAATCCACAATAACATTATCAACATTATCATTAACACCATTAACATCATCATTAAAATCATCATCATAGACACCACCATCTTCATCAACATCATCGTCATTACCATCATCATCATCGTCACCATCACATCATTGTCACTATCATTATTATTATCACCATCATCATCAAAATAATCATCATCATAGACACCATCATCATCATCAAAATCATCATCATTAATACCATCATCGTCATCTACATCATCATCATTAACACCATCATCATCATAATCATTACCATCATCATCATCATCATCATCAACATCATCATCATTAACACCATCATCATCATCAGCAGCAGCAAATCTGCATCGTCATCAATAACATTATCAACATTATCGTTATCATTAACACCATTAACATCATCATTAAAATCATCAACATCATCATTTACACCATCATCACCATCACTAAAATCATCATCATCATCATTACTATAATTCATCATGTCATGATGAAGATATTATGATGCAAATGATGATGTGATGATGATGATATTGATGTGACAAAGACAAGGATGTGATGAAGATTGCCATATGACGATGAAAATATGGGTTTGATTTTAAAGATGTGATGATGATGATGTTATGAAGAATCGGATATGACGATGAAGCTGATATTTTGATGATGATGATGAATGACTTAGATGTAATGATGATAATGTGGTGATGTTATCGATTAAGAGAGGATGATGCTGTGGGTATGACAAAGAGGATGCGATTATGCGGTGAGGATGAAGAGGATGTGAAGATGATAATAATCAAATCAAATTTTATTTATAAAGCATTCTAGAACAACCATGGTTGATCAAAGTGCAGGACAGAGATGAACAGAAGAATGAAAACATAGCACACTTATAGATTATAACCATCACACGTTTCTCAGGTGACACCATCATGTGTCAAAGGCTGATCTTTCTGATCTGTAGACGGTGCAGAGAGGCCTGGTTTACTGTGGGGGACGTTGCAATAGTCCAAGCATGAACTGATAAAGACGAGGATTGTTTTTTCAAGGGCAACAAGGTGAAGCTGAAAGAAACTAGCCCTGACCACTCAGTCTGTTTGGTATTGAGTTTGAGATTATTGTCCAAAGTCACTCCAAGAATCCTGACTGCATGGCTGAGGTGGGTGGTTGTTACGTAAGGACCCCTTGAAGACAGAAGACACGTTAACAAACTTTATTTTCATAAGGATGCCAGGAGCAAAAGTCTTACTGCCCATGTGAGAAGACGAGAAGTCCTGGAACCATGGAGCTGGGAAGGGAGAGAGAACAAGTCTTTACAGGAGCAAACGTTAAGGTCCGACAGGGAATGACTGCGGTGCTGGAGTAAATATGGATGGGGAGAGGAGATTGGGTGCAGGTGTGGCTGATCAGGGTGTGGTTAGATGAATTATCCAAATCGTGGTGGCTGTGGTACCTGGCTGGACCAGGTGAGGATGTGACAGTGGTCAGTGGTGTGATATCTGGAGCTGTGTTTGTTGAGCTGGAGGCACCAAATAAGATGAATTCAGTCACTGACTCATTCAGAGGAAGTTCTGTGGCAGCCAGTGTTTAATGTCACACAGACACATTTGGATGGACTGTGTGTCTGGGGAGTTCTGGACAACCGGCAGATAGATTTGTAGATCGTCTGCATACAGATATCACACAACCTAAGGGCAGCTTGTAGAAGGAAAAAGATCAGGGCTTTACAGAGAAAGTTATATCTATTAGGTAAGACCTACCCACTGCAGCACAGGTCCCTGAAGGCCCATCTGCAGGGCCAGGTGGGTCAGGAGGATGGAATGGTCCACTGTGGTGTAGTGAGGTCCAGCATTACCAGCAGCACGGGTGTTTTAGCAGATAATGATGGCTTGATGATGAAGAGGATGTTATGATGACGTGGTGATTATGATAAACAGGATCTGAGAATGATGATAATGATGAAGGGGATGTGAAGAAGATGATGATGTGGTGGTGATGATGATGAAGAAGAGGATGGGAAGATGATGAGGATGATGTGATGAAGATAAGAACTTACCTGAGTGTTTATGTCAGTGAAAACCACAGACTGTATATAAAAGATGGGCGGAGCCTCCATGACGTCACTTGTAGGTCTCTGAAATGCTAAAGTGAAGCTCGTTGGGCATTCCCACCGTTTCCATCTTTGTAGTATCAAGTGTGTCGTCACACCTGGAAAATCCACAAATTAGCAAAAAGGCGGAGCTGAGAGGGGGACTGTAAAGGTGGGGGTGGATGATTGACATCCATCAAACTCCGAGCTGCCTGTAGCTAAGAGCTAACCAGAGTGCGAACCATACCGTGGGCTTAGGGGGAGCCGCTTTTTTGCATTTTCTATCTTTTTTCGGCAAGTAAGAACATGATGCCAGCTGATATTACAGCTTGCCCCACAGAACATAGGCGTACCAATACATAATGGTTAACAACTCTTATGCAACAATAATACATAACAGGTGCAAATGTCCCTTGCAAAAAAAAATTTTACCACTCTTTTTGCGAAGATCAACTTACATAGTTAATATTCCCCACATATCACACACGTACACAGCAATGCTTGCCATACACAATATAATGAGCAATGATAGTTTCCCATATTGTAAATAGTTAAAGCAGGTCTTACCTTACCTTTTACGCATTTACTTCTTTTATTTTGTATTTAACGTAGATCTACACGAAGTTTAACTTGGAGCACCACCACGCTTCAGTGGTCACAATAATTATAGCATCCATAGTCATACTTTAGGCTACAGTGAATTTGTGAGCAATCAGCATACATTTTATTGTCAGTATTATATAGCTCCCCCAACATTTCATAAATCCTGTTTCTAGGGGAGCTCATGTTTCATTAAGGGGAGCTATAGCTCCCCCAGCTCCCCTGTGGTTCGCACCCTGGAGCTAACCAGGAGCTAACAGTAGTTAACAAGCAAATTAAGGTAGGCAGGCTAAAGCTAAGGCGCGCTGTTAGCCGGCTAAAAACCGCGCTTGTGCTGCACTCTCCCTTCTTTCCACGGATACTGGATACCTGTCAGTCAAAAGAACACACACCTAATTATGCTGAGATTCAAGGTTAAATAACATCCGACCGGATGAGTTAAAAAGAAAATCATTCCCCTCACAGTTGTCCTGAAGGTAAACTTGACCTTTTAATCCTAAAATGGATTTTTGTACCAGGCTTTAAACATGTTTATTTCTGCTGTGAAGTTGGTTTTGTTAACATGGGAGTCTATGGGGATTTGCTCTGTTTTGGAGCCCCTAGTGGACGAGGTGGGAACTGCAGTTTTTGCACTTCTGCACAGGCTTCACATTTCACCGCCGAGGTTTCAGCTTGGTGAAAATGTGCACCTGTCCTGAAATCAAACATGTTTGAAAAACACCAACCTGCAAGTCGTTGCTGAATGGTCTGACCTCAACCCTCTCCTTCCTCCTCAGGGTTTCAGGTCTTCATTCAGATCTTGAAGGACCTGCTCCAGACTCCAGAACTGATGCTCCAGGTTCTCCAGGACAATGATCTGGGTGCAGGATGTTGGTTGACTGAGCCAGCAGAGGTTTTATGGATCTTTGTGGTGGACCTGAACAGCATGTGCTAGAGCTGTACAGGTAAACTAAACCAGAACAGGACCACCTGGACCAGGTCTACACTGTACAGAGTTCTGGATCTGTTTCAGATTGGAATCCGTTTCTAGTTAAATTACAAATATTTTCTGATTGGTATTTATAATAAAACTAAATGAAAGTGAAGGTGATGGTGCGTTCAGGTGCTTCTTATTCCACAGTTTGTGCTTGGAAACATCAGAGATAAGAGACAAGGTCTCCCTGAGGCCCTACACATGACCTTACTTTACCCATGCAGGGCTTTAGCTCTAGATCCAGATGTTTCCTCAGACTCCAGGGCTGACGCTCCTGGACCTCCAAAACCTTCCTTTGGACCAAGAGTTTTTGTAATCATGATGCATTTGTTTCCCTGCAAACACGAGGCATTCAAAGATACCTTCACCAGATGAACATGAAGATTTTTACTTTCAGATCCTGAATAAAGACGAGGACGTCCACAGGCCAGAGACGTTGGTTGGTTTCATTCTGATTACTGATTAAAGGAAATGCAACATGAAGCAGATCCGTGTGGCTCATTGGATATGAATGAACGTGTGAAACAAAATGAAAAAGACAGAAAAACCACAGCTCTCTTAGTTTCTGTTTTCTGGCGACATGAGGCAGCAATCGAGTTTCTCAAGACTGGGTTCACTTTTTACCTGAAGGTATGAAGTCGTGATTTCTGGTCCTCATCAGATCTTTTCATTTTTACTGCACAATAAAATCTTTATTTTTATTTAAAATATACACGGGGTTGTTCAAAGATGAGGAGTTTTCTGAATCAGAGGTGCAACCAGCCGCTGTGCTGGTCCCTCTGGTTCTGCTGGAAGTCAGGGTCATCCATTCTCTCTATGGGGAGCCAAGGTTCAAAATTCAGTCTGAAAGTTATAGTCATCACACTTTCATCAGCTTTAGCATGTTTCTCATGTTTAGGATGGAAAAGATCTAAAAATAAGATTTAATATTTATAAATAACTTTAAGGGTTTAGATATTCTATTCTATTCTATTCTATTCTATTCTACAGTCATGTAGCAGAAGCTTTTCTCCAAAGCGACTTACATCTGAGCAGAACAACACCAGCAGAAACCAGCCAGGAGGGACGTCGTCATTAAGTGGCAGTCAGACTGCTGGAGTCCAGGAGGACCAGGTGCTGCATGTAGAGCTGGAGGCGGGGCTTTATCTTCCCTTCCCTCCCTACAATAGTCCTTTGTTTAATTACAAGATCATGATTTCATCAAACAACATCATCTTGGGCATAAGTGCAGCAGCTTCTTCAGTACCTGGTTGAGCCAAAGATCTGGACAAATCTTTCTACCTCATTCTGAGTAGAAGAGTTAAGCTAAGTGTGGAAATGCTCCTTAAACAACTGAGTCTTTAGCTTGCTCTTAAAAGTGGATAAGGACTCTGCGGATCGGACGGAGTTTGGTAGATGGTTCCACCACCGGGGAACAACAGAGGAGAAGAGTCTAGCTACTGATGTGGCGCCACCTTGTGGTGGGAGCACTAGGCGTCTTTCACTGGCAGAGCGTAACTGTGGAGAGGGAGTGTAGCTCTGGATTAAGGAGTGGAGGTAGACCGGAGCCGTTTGGGTTATTGTTTTGTAAGCCAGAAGCAGAGCTTTGAATCTGATGCGCTGCAACTGGAAGCCAGTGGAGAGCGATTAGCAGCGGAGTGACATGAGCTCTTTTGATATAAAATCTAAGATTTAGATTTAAACATATAACTGGACAACCATAGCGATCATGAGAGACCTACATGAAAACCTCTAGAGAACATAAAGAGAAAAATGACCTTGTGATAACTCAGGAAACATCCTCAGGAGGTGAAAGTCCGAGAAGCTGCTGGTCCTGGCGTCTTCTGTGACATCACAGCTGATGTCACAGCTCAGTGGTTACACATCTCTTTGCAGTGGGATGAGGGATGATGAGGACATTTTTATCCTGGAAAATGCAGATTTCTCTTCTGTCTTAAAATGCAACAACGTGGAAGACCTAGCATCTTATTTTAGCCTCTGAGCTGATCTTACCATCACTTTTAAATGCTTTACCAGGTTTTAGAGAAAGAACACATGTCTGACTGTCATCTACAGCCCAGGTTCGACCATCTCGGGTTTGGCCAGCAAATCAAATCAAATCAAAATTTATTTGATAGGGACAAGTATGTTTCATGAGTCGTGTCACACACTACAGCATTTTAGCCAAAGCTAACTCTCAATGCCCGTCCCTAGTTAGGCTTTTACACAAACCACAGACAACAGTGGCTGTACACAATACATTACAATGCAAAACAATAAAACATCACAAAAACAACATGAGATGTTCACATGTCTCACCCCTCTATAAAAAACTATAAGAAAAATAGGCTAGGCTCTAGGCTGCAGGTTATCTGTCATTCATTCATTTAACACCCACACAGGAAATTACAATCCTCCCTGAGCCGCAACCTTTTCATGGTGGAGGAGTTTGCGCATCATGATGACTCTAGTGGCTATGTTGTCGGGGGCTTTATGCCCCTGGTAGGGTCACCCATGGCAAACAGGTGTCTAGGGGAGGGACCAGATGAAGCGCAGCTCAAAGAACCCCAGTGATGATGACAAACCGTGGACCAGGGTTTCCCTTGCCCAGAGTTAGGTTACCGGGGGCCCCCTTTGGAGCCAGACCTAGAGGTGGGGCACGGAGGTGAGCGCTTAGTGGCCGGGCCTTTGCCCATGGGGCTCAGTTGAGCTCAGCCCGAAAGGGTGACATGGGCCTCTCCTTCTGCACCACCTGCAGGAGGGGCCAAATGAATCAGATGCAGTTTGGGCTGGGTGGTGGCCAAAAACGGGGACCCTGGCGGTCTGATCCTCGGCTGCAGAAGCTAGCTCTAGGGACATGGAATGTCACCTCTGGTGCGCAAGGTTGAGTGGTTCCGGCTTGATATAGTTGGACTCAGCTCGACGCACGGCTTGCGCTCTGGAACCACTATCCTTGAGTGGAGCTGGACCCTCTTCCATTCTGGAGTTGCTTTCGGTGAGAGACGCCGAGCAGGTGTGGGCATGCTCATTGTCCCTCGACTTGGCGCCTGTACGTTGGGGTTTACCCCGGTGGATGAAGGGTAGCCTCCCTCCGTTTTCAGATGGGGGGGATGGGTCCTGACTGTTGTTTGTGTTTATGCACCAATTAGCGGTTCAGAGTACCCACCCTTTTTGGAGTCCTTGGGGAGGGTGTTGGAAAGCACTCCTTCCGGGGACTCCCTCGTTCTGCTGGGGGACTTCAATGCTCATGTGGGCAATGACAGCGAGACCTGGAGGGGCGTGATTGGGAGGAACGGCCTCCCCAATCTAAATCCGAGTGGTGTTTTGTTGTTGGACGTCTGTGCTTGTCATGGACTGTCCATAACAAACACCTTGTTCAGACATAAGAGTGTCCACATGTGCACTTGGCACCAGGACACTCTAGGCTGCAGTTTGATGATCAACGTTGTAGTAGTATCATCAGATTTACGGCTGCATGTTCTGGACACTCAGGTGAAAAGAGGGGTGGAGCTGTCAATTGATCACCACCTGGTGGTGAGTTGGCTCAGATGGTGGGGGAGGATGGCGGTCAGGCCTGGCAGACCCAAGTGGGTTGTGAGGGTCTGCTGGGAACGTCTGGCAGAGTCCCCTGTCAGAAAGAGTTTTAACTCCCATCTCCGGCAGAGCTTCAACCATGTCCTGGGTGTCCAAGGGACATTGAGTCAGAGCGGGCTGTGTTCCCTGCCTCTATTGTCGAAGCGGTCAGCCACAGCTGTGGCCGTAAGATGGGTATCGGCGGGTTAAGCGGAGCGCAGCTTTGGCGGTCGCTAAGGCAAAAAC
Source organism: Melanotaenia boesemani (assembly GCF_017639745.1). Taxonomy (NCBI): domain Eukaryota; kingdom Metazoa; phylum Chordata; class Actinopteri; order Atheriniformes; family Melanotaeniidae; genus Melanotaenia; species Melanotaenia boesemani. The sequence continues at coordinate 37,660,932 of NC_055689.1, read as the reverse complement.
TTGGGCATGGGAGGAGTTTGGAAAGGCCATGGAGAATGACTTCCAGACGGCTTCGAGGAGATTCTGGTTCACCATCCGGCGGCTCAGGAGGGGAAACCAGTGCTCTATCAACACTGTGTACAGTGGGGATGGGCGGCTGCTGACCTCGACTCACGACGTTGCGAGGCGGTGGAGGGAATACTTTGAAGATCTCCTCAATCCCACCAACACGTCTTCTGATGAGGAAGCAGAGTTTGGGGACCCTGGTGTTGGCTCTCCCATCTCTGAGGCTAAGGTCGCTAAGGTGGTTAAAAAGTTCCTCGGTAGCAAGGCCCTAGGTGTGGATGAGGTCTGCCCAGAGTTCCTTAAGGTTCTGGATGCTGAAGGGCTGTCTTGGCTGACACGCCTCTGCAGCATCGCGTGGACATCGGGGACAGTCCCCCTGGACTGGCAGACTGGGGTGGTGGTCCCCCTCTTCAAAAAGTGGGACCGGAGGGAGTGCTCCAACCACAGGGGGATCACACTCCTCAGCCTCCCCGGTAAGGTCTATTCAGGGGTGCTGGAGAGGAGGGTCCGTCGGATAGTCGAACCTCGGATTGAGGAGGAGCAGTGTGGTTTCCGTCCCGGTCGTGGAACAGTGGACCAGCTCTACACCCTCTTCAGGGTCTTTGAGGGGGCATGGGAGTTTGCCCAACCAATCTTTGTGGAATTGGAGAAGTCATTCGACCGTGTCCCCCGGGGACTCCTGTGGGGGGTACTCCGGAAGTATGGAGTGCTGGACCCCCTTATACAAGATGTCCGGTCCCTGTACGACCAGTTTCAGAGCTTGGTCCGCATTGCCGGCAGTAAATCAGAATAGTTTCCAGTGCGGGTTGGACTCCGCCAAAGCTGACCTTTGTCACCGATTCTGTTCATAAACCTTTATGGACAGAATTTCTAGGCACAGCCGAGGTGTTGCGGGGATCCGTTCCGGTGGCCTCAGGATTGGGTCTCTGCTCTTTGCAGATGATGGGGTTCTGTTGGCTTCATTGGGTCGTGATCTTCAGCTCTCACTGTAACGATTCACAGCCGAGTGTGATGCAGCTGGGATGAGAATCAGCACCTCCAAATCCGAGACCATGGTCGTCAGCCGGGAAAGGGTGGACTACCTTCTCTGGGTCGGTAATGACATCCTGCCCCAAGTGGAGGAGTTCACGTATCTCGGGGTCTTGTTCACGAGTGAGGGATGGATGGAGCGGGAGATGGACAGGTGGATCGGTGCAGCGTCTGCAGTGATGCGGACTCTGCATCGGTCTGTCGTGGTGAAGAAGGAGCTGAGCCAAAAGACAAAGCTCTGGATTTACCGATCGATCTACGTTCCTACCCTCATCTATGGCCACGAGCTGTGGGTAGTGACCGAAAGAACAAGATTGCGAATACAAGTGGCCAAAATGAGTTTTCTCCGCAGGGTGGCCGGGCTCTCCCTTAGAGATAGGGTGAGAAGCTCAGTGATCCGGGAGGGGCTCAGAGTAGAGCCGCTGCTCCTCCACATCGAGAGGAGCCAGATGAGGTGGCTCAGGCATCTGGTTAGGATGCCTCCTAGACGCCTCCCTGGTGAGGTGTTCCGGGCACGTCCCACCGGAAAGAGGCCCCGGGGAAGACCCAGGACACACTGGACGGACTACATCTCTCGGCTGGCCTGGGAACGCCTCGGGATCCCTCTGGATGAGCTGGTGAATGTGGCCGGGGAGAGGGAAGTCTGGGTTTCCCTGCTCAGGCAGCTGCCCCCGCAACCCGACTCTGGATAATGAGTAAAGTCCTGGTTTGTCTTTAGCCAGTTCTTAAGCCTGGAAGTAAACCTTTTAAAGTCAGAAATGGTCTTAACGTCAGATGGTAGTGAGTTCCAGAGCTTAGAGCTCTTAACAGAGAAGGCTGTCTGTCCAAAGCTAGTCCTGCAGTACGGGATTTTACAATTGTGATTTGTGGCACTCCTTGTGACTCTGCTGCTGTTTTATCTCTCAGTAAATGTACTTAGTGGCTCAGGTACTAAATGACTAATACATTTGTGAATTAATTTAATGAGACAATAATTGCTAAAGCTATCAAAGTTCATTAGATTATATTTCTTAAGGATGGTACGATGATGATGGCGGATTTTTGTCCATAATTTTTAGTGCTTGATTGTATAGCAAGCTTATACGTTTGGTTGCAGTAGGAGTGGCCTGTGCCCATGCTGTCATGCAGTATGATATATGACATCCCCGATTCGGTTATCTCAGCTCCTTCAGATTCTGTCTCACGGCATGGAGGCAATAATCTGTATGAGACAGAAACTAAGGTAATGAGAAGTGACTTCAGGGAAAAACCTTCAAAGCATGAAGTCCGTATCATCAACGGAGAAAAGGTCCAAACTGTGGACACCTACAGATATGTGGAATTTGATAAAACGCTGAGGCTGTGGCAGGAAAAGACCACCAGCACATCTACATGCTGTTCTTTCTGAAACCATTTTGTGTGTTTCAATCGTTGTTTTATTGAGTCTTTTTTGTGTTGCAGGTTGGTTTTCTGGGAGGTCATTGAAGGGCAAAGACAGCTTGTCCAGCGTTGTAAAAACTCCTGCCAGGGTCATGGGTGTGCCGGCAGCTGCTCCAGAAAGGAGAGCATGACTGGTCACCCACATCATGTCCTGATAAGAGGTTTTCCTTGACGTCCTCTGGGGGGGCATCATCTCACTCCCAGCAGGAAAACAGATACCTCTTTTATTCCTCCGTCATCAGGCTTTTAATGTGAAGGGTTGCAGGTGTTTCCAGGTTTTATTCTGTTTATTTCCACTGTTGCATACTGTCACTTCTGGCTGCTGATGTTCAGTCCTGAACCTGGTCTACATGGGTCACATGGACTATGTCCTGAACCTGGACTGGTCTACGTGGAACAGGTGGACAATGTCCTGTCTTCTGAATCTAAAATTTCATGTTATATTTAACATTTAGATTCACTTTTATACATGCAGGATCAGTATTTAAAATTTATATTTGGACAAACCAGAATTGAATCCAAAAACTGAACCCAGACCAGAACCAGTTTTTGTCACCAGGACCTTCAGCCTCCATCCTTTTTTCAGGTCTGGAAATAAAACCTGGTTCAGCTCAGTCCCAATAAACAACAAAATATTCCATTTTCATTTTGGTCAACCAATTAAAAACCTTCCTGATGATGATGCTGATGTCAGTGATCAGTGATCCCGATCAGTTTATAAATTGTAAAGATGAAACTCGGCCATAAACATGAACAAATCCTCTTTAATCATCCACATACAAGAAAACAAATCAATCATAAATTAACCGATAAAATTAAGTGATTGATCACTGACGAGGTTCTGTTGAGGTCCAGGAGTCACATGAATGAAACATCTCCATGACAACCACTGGAAAAGCCCACCATCTGCAAGGATCTTTAAATTTCCTCTTTTAGAGATGTCAATCAAAAAAAATCTGGTTCTGAGCAGGAGGTCCGGCCTGGTCCACAGCTCCAACCAGCTGCAGCCCTACGGCACACCACAAGGGACAAAACTGTGAGGGATGGCCGGCTGGTGGATGGTGTGCAGGGTTCTGTCAGCTCATCAGTGACAGGACAGGAAAACTGGTTGTAACTGGACCGGCTGGTTTTGATGAAGATCAGAACTGATCTCTAGCAGCGGAGCTGGAGGAAGCCTGCTGTCTCTGAGTCTGTGATGGATGAGGGAAACCTAAAATCAGACAGATTCTCAGGCAGTTTCACACCTGAGCCGTGACTTTTGGGAGGGCGGGGCTTATGTCCACTTCTTGCCGGATAAAGCGAGGACGATGATCAGATCATCAGCAGGTTGGTCAAACGTTCGTCTCCTCAGGTGTTCATTATATCACCTGCTGCACTGTAAGGTCAGGGATCACCCGAGCAGCAGCGTACAGAGCGAGGATCACGGTGGCCTTCAGGGGGCGCTGCTGCTCTACAGGAACATCTCAGAAATGATGTCACATCCTGTTTGAGTCCTTTTCAAAGCTGACCCATGTGAGAGGACACAGAGCGCTCATCCTGTCTACAGCAGCCTTGTTTGGTCATCAAGTACAAATCAATACTAAACAACAATCAATCCACACGTGTGCTAATAGCAGAATGCTAATAGCAGGATGCTAGCAATTGGATGCTAACAGGAGGATGCTAGCAGCAGCTAACTCTAAAGTTTTTTTTCCCAGAAGGCTGCAGGCCTGGCATCAGTGTGCAGGTTTGAGCCCGGCTGTCGTACCCAAAAACTCAGTGGATGCCACTAGAGGGCGCCGTCTCTGCCAGCCACCTCAGTAATGCACTGGTCCTCGGCTGTGACTGGTGGGTTTAGGCAGGCTGCAGGGGGATGCAGCCGACTCCCACTCCACCCTCATGACTCACCATGGGGGCCATGAAAGTCCAGCGGTTGGTGTCGGGGTTGTACATCTCCACGGAGCAGAGATTGGACTGGCCATCATACCCGCCCACAGCGTACAGGCGGCCTGACGTGGACACCAGTGACACCCGGCTGCGCCGCGTGTTCATGGCCACCAGGAGGCTCCACTGTCCCGATGTGGAGCTGAACACTTCCGCGCCACTCAGGAAGCCAGAACCGTCGTACCCACCAGCCACGTACATGTGACTCCCCAGGGCCGATGCCCCGTGGCGACATCTCTTGTTAAGCATGGCGGGGGCCGGGTGCCACCGGTTGGTGTGGTGGTTGTAGTACTCCACCTGCAATGGCCGAGGCATCAGACACACAGGTTAACATCAATCAGCTGGTCCCCTGTCACACCTGAATCTACGAGTTCTACTGACCGTGTTGAAGATCTGCAGACCGTCATGGCCGCCTGATACAAAAATCCGACCATCAAACACAGTTACACCGGCAGCACTGCGGCTAGCGCTCATCTCCGTCACCACTGTCCACCTGCAGAAAAACAACACGGTCACATGACAGGATGTTTCGTCGGGAAGTCATACTGGTCAAACAACAGGAAGTCACGCCAGTCAAACGAGAGGAAGTCAAACCTGTCAAACAACAGGAAGTCACGCCGGTCAAACGAGAGGAAGTCACGCCGGTCAAACGAGAGGAAGTCACGCCGGTCAAACGATAGGAAGTCATGCCAGTCAAACGACAGGAAGTCACGCCGGTCAAACGATAGGAAGTCATGCCAGTCAAACGATAGGAAGTCATGCCAGTCAAACGACAGGAAGTCACGCCGGTCAAACGATAGGAAGTCATGCCAGTCAAACGACAGGAAGTCACGCCGGTCAAACGAGAGGAAGTCACGCCGGTCAAACGAGAGGAAGTCACGCCGGTCAAACGATAGGAAGTCATGCCAGTCAAACGACAGGAAGTCACGCCGGTCAAACGAGAGGAAGTCATGCCAGTCAAACGAGAGGAAGTCACGCCGGTCAAACGATAGGAAGTCACGACAGTCAAACGATAGGAAGTCACGACAGTCAAACGAGAGGAAATCACGACAGTCAAAAGAGAGGAAGTAACAGCGGTCAAACGAGAGGAAGTCACGCCGGTCAAACGATAGGAAGTCGCGCCAGTCAAACGAGAGGAAGTCACGCCGGTCAAACGAGAGGAAGTCACGCCGGTCAAACGATAGGAAGTCATGCCAGTCAAACGACAGGAAGTCACGCCGGTCAAACGAGAGGAAGTCATGCCAGTCAAACGAGAGGAAGTCACGCCGGTCAAACGATAGGAAGTCACGACAGTCAAACGATAGGAAGTCACGACAGTCAAACGAGAGGAAATCACGACAGTCAAAAGAGAGGAAGTAACAGCGGTCAAACGAGAGGAAGTCACGCCGGTCAAACGATAGGAAGTCGCGCCAGTCAAACCATAGGAAGTCACGCCAGTCAAACGATAGGAAGTCACGACAGTCAAACCATAGGAAGTCACGCCGGTCAAACGATAGGAAGTCATGCCAGTCAAACGACAGGAAGTCACGACAGTCAAACGAGAGGAAATCACGACAGTCAAACGAGAGGAAATCACGACAGTCAAAAGAGAGGAAGTAACAGCGGTCAAACGAGAGGAAGTCACGCCGGTCAAACGATAGGAAGTCGCGCCAGTCAAACCATAGGAAGTCACGCCAGTCAAACGAGAGGAAGTCACGCCATCCAATGAGAGGGAAGTCCCTCCGGTCAAACAAGAGGAAGTCCCTCCAGTCAAATGAGAGAGAAGTCCCTCCGGTCAAACAAGAGGAGGTCCCTCCAGTCAAATGAGAGGAGGTCCCTCTGGTCAAACAAGAGGAAGTCACGCAAGTCAAACGAGAGGAGGTCCCTCCGGTCAAACAAGAGGAAGTCACGCAAGTGACAGGAAGTCAAGCTGTCGGGAACGTGACAGGAAGTCATGTTGTCGGGAGAGTGACAGGAACTCTCACCGGTCACCTGGGGGTTCTAGGCGGAACTCACCTGTCAGTCTCAGGAGAGTAACACTCCACTGAGTTTAACGATGATTTCCCATCGTAGCCGCCGCACACGTAGATTAGTCCATCAATGACAACCGTTCCCATGGCACTGCGGACAACATGATGACATAAGCATTAAAATATTGATCAGAGTAAAGACCTTTTTTTAAACACAATTTTTATTGAGTTTACTACAGTGCAAGGTGAAGATATGAATTCTAATAGAATCATTGGGGGTCCAGTGGAAGACTCACAAACATAATCTTTTGAATGTTATCAGTTACCTCCTTCCAAAATGTTTAAATCTTGTCAACTGATCTTAGTATTGATCAGAGTTTTAATCACAGTACTGATGAGAGTATTGGTTGCTGTGTGCTGACCTGCGCTGGCTGTTCATGCTTGACACCTGTGTCCAGCTGTCAGTTTCTGGGTTGTACACCTCTACTGTGCTGAGCCGTGATTGGCCGTCATATCCACCCATGGCGTACAGTAGTCCATTTACGACAGCCACACCCACCCTGCTGCGAGCTGTCCTCATTGGCTGACATCGCTCCCAGAAGTTCCCCACTGGATCAAACACCTCGACCACATTTAAGGAGTCACCTGGAGGGGAGTGATAACTGGATCAGGTGCACCCTGCACACAGGTGCCTTCCGTCATATAACAGGTGAGAAAGCAGGTGTACCTGAGCTGTTTAATCCTCCCACAGCATAAATGAGTCCTGAGATGGAGGTACAGCACCTCTGTCGGGTCTTGAAGGCGGGAAGGTGGGGACGCCGCTCTGGCATCAGGTGGAAATCTTTGGCTTCATCCACCAAGTCTCTGAAACAAAGAAGGTTCCTATAAGCAAACAGGTTCCAGTTCTGGACCAGAACCAGAACTCCACTCAGAACAGAAAGAACTGGTTGTGGAAGTTGTTGTGCAGTTGGAATTGAAAACATTTAGACCAACGGACTCACTTCAATCATGTACAAGTTGGATGAAATGCAATCATGAGGAACCTGGTGCAGATTTTCTTTCCAAACTATATCTATTTGGTTTTAGACAGCAATTACACAAGGTCATCACGATGTGTCGCACCACATGAAGTACAGCACAATATGCTTGAGGAAAGGAAGAAGACAAGAAAGAGAACACATACCCCAGAAAAAATCCTCCAACCACATCCATTTTAGGATAGCGTTAAGACTATGTGCAACAGGGACATAGTAGTGAAAATATTATTAAAGCACAGACATAAAAAATAAGTAAATAAGTATAAATGACCTCCAAAGGACCAAAGGAGATAAAGAAGACTAAACTAGTCAGGGAAAAAAGGAAAGTTCCCCCGTCTGGCTATCCTTTGCAATAGTCGCCACGTTTGTAAAGATTTACCAGCGGATCCCTTTTAGGATAGCCTGATCGTCTCATGTTTGAGAAAGTAAAGAGCATCCCTGAGCCAGTGGATAGGAGAGAGGGGGGAGGGGTGATATGATGTTCATAAAAGCTAAAGAGTTTTTCTTGGAGGACGTTAGGAAAAACTGCCCTGAAAAGACCCCTAACAGGGCTCTCAAGGGGTTTGGGTTAAACTTTCCTGCCTACCACATCTGACAAAACATTGAACACCTCATTCCAAAAAGTATGGAGCTGAGGACACGACCAAAACATATGCATGAGGTTCGTGGGGACTGTTGGCACCTATCAGAGGCTGAAGAGACAGTCTTTTAGATCTTGGATAAGCAAGCGTTAGTGTAGAACACATGGTGCACAAGCTGGACTGAATGAGGCAATGTCTTGCAGAGATGGAGAACTTATGTACTGGCATCAGGATCTCTGACCAGAGCTCATCAGATATAGTGCACCCCAGATCCTCCTCCCAGAGGGCCTTGACTGGGCCTAACGACTATCCGACTGTAGAGAACTGAAGTGGAACCTTTCAGTACAGAAGTTGGAGTAGAGTCCTCAGGTAGACTGGGAAAAGTGGGAAAGTTGCTATGAACAAAGCTCCCCTAAGGAGATGATTACTGACTATGGGAGGACCCAGCAGAGCATTTCCTCCCTTTAACAAGCTTCATATCTAAAACCAAGTGGATAGGAATTGTAAACGAGATATATATATATATAACATGGAAAGAATAACCTTCTCCCTGAACCTGAACATAGATAAATTCAATGACTACTGGAAGAAATGGAAGACTTGCGCACCCTCACAATGAAAATGAAATATACATACAATGATATGACTATAAACCAAGGTGTGTGTTGCATATCACACTGATGTAGATGTTGATACTGTATGTGTTTTTTGTCTGTGTAGGTAATGGAACGGGAAATGTAGCTATCCTCTGAAGCTGATATAAGTAAACCTACTCTCTAATCTTAACAAAGGGATACAGTCCATAACTATACCAAAATAAAAATTCACTTCACCCTATGTATAAATCTACAAATGCCAAGCTACTCTTAGACCACACTGTTATTTATTGATGGTTTCTCTTAACAGTCTGTGCCTGTTCTGATTGTTTCTGTTTGTTTACTGATCTATACTGGTGTTGTTTGTATGTATGAAAACAATAAAAAATAAAATATTAACAAGCTTCATATCTGCTCCATTCACACTGGAAATATTCTGTATACATGTAGTCAGTCTGTACAGCAGCACATCGCTGCATGGTGGTGCATTAGATTTATATTTATTATCTTTTTAGTTTATGACAGTGTTGGTTTTTACTAACGGTGGATGGTTGTGCACAGCCTCAGATGCATGTACGACTTCACTGCCGTCTTGCACCTGACAAATAAGCAAGCTGAAAGTTGAAACTGGAAGTACCTGAAACATTGTGGTGGGAGAGCAGATTTAACTGAGAGTTGCTGATTGGTGGCAAAGATATTGTTAATATAAAGGTCCTTAAAGGTCTGAATTCCAAAGTTTGACCAAACTGAGGTTTTATTAATAAGAGACGGGGGAAAAGATGATTTGCTGCTAGAGATGCATGTGAGCATAAAGGCTGTAGACCAAAGTGGCGTCTGAATTGGGTCCAGATCTTAAGTGAGGTTTTGACCTCTCTATTCTTGGTATATGCAGCGATCAGGGATTAAACTGGTAAATACAGTAGTGCCATGGGAGGCCCAGGGTTTACAGAGTTCGACTCTATCAGTGTGAGCAACCAAAGACAATTTGAGTAAAGACCAGCGCTCGCAGTCTTCCTTAACTTTTGACACCAAAGTATAGAAGTTAGCTTTTAACAAGTCCTCCTGTTGGTGCGTAATCACAATGCCAAGGAATGAAAACTCCCATAAAGTCCTGCAGGGGAAAGGTCATAGCAGCCGTATTAATACGAAACAATTCACTTTTACTCAAGTCCAGCTCATACCCTGGAAGTCGGCCAAAGTCTGAAAGAACAGGCAAAACTGCAGGGACAGAGGTCTATAGGTCTGAGACATACAATCGTAGGTCATCAGCATAGAGCGAGGTCTTTGCCTCCAGACCGTATTGTTTTGTACCTGTAATCGTTGAGCTAGAACTGAGTGAATACTCGAGTGGTTTAATGGCCAGTGCGAATCATAAGGGACTTAATGGACAACCTTGTCTTGTTGAACAATAGAGGCTCAAATACGTTCAACGACTCGTATTGGTCCTAACTGAGGCCCGTGGACCACAACACAGCAATCTGAACCAAGAAAATTCTAACCAATTCCAAATTTCTTGACCATGTAAAATAAGGATGACCGCTCCACTCATTTGAAAGCCTTTTCGACATCTAAGCAAATAGGATGTGTACTGTTAGACGAGTCATTGTAAATAATATTAATCAGCCACCTCATATATTGTTAATAAAATAGAGAGCACCAGGTCTCTCATAAACCCTCCGACTCATGACCCATCCATTCCCCTCGTTGCCACTGCTGTTTTGAAGACTTTTTAGCAGTCTATCCTTTTTGGAGGAGCTGATAGGTCACATGAGATCCTCGGGTTCCCCAGCTGCCCCAGTCCCACCTAGGCTTCTTAAAGAAGTTTTTTCCCTCCATAGCACCGCATATTTTGGATATTTTAAATGGTAGCCTAATTACTGGGAATGTAGTAGTTAGTTTTAAACATGCAGTAATACAAGCCCTCATTCAAAAACATGGTCTCAACCTACAATCCTCCTTTTCTCTCCACGGTCCTGGAAAAAGTGATTTATGGTCAGTTAAAATGATTTTTAGAGGAACACAATATTCTTGAGGTGTTCCAGTCTGGTTTTAAAACTCAGCAGTTTTTAATGATGTGCTCCTAGCGACAGACTCTGGTTGGGTCTTGCTGGACTTAACAGCAGCCTTTGGCACCGTGGACCACTCCTGTCTGGTCTGGAGAACTGGTGGGAGTTCAGGGATGTGCCTTGCAGTGGCTCAGGTCTTACCTGATGGACCAAACTTTTTGGGTCCGTATCGGGTGCTGAATCATCCACAGCGCCTCTTACTTGTGGAGAACCCCAAGGTTCTATTCTTGGGCCTCTCCTCTTCTCTCTTTACCTCCACCAACTTGGGTCAGTTCTTCGTAAGCTTGGCATTGCTTTTCATTTTTATGCTGATGACAACCAGATATATCTGCCACTGAAGCAAAGTAAAGCTTACTACATAAAACCACTTTTCTATTCTACAGTCATTTAGCAGATGCTTTTATCCAAAGTGACTTACATTTGAGAGTAAGAACAACACAAGCATGAATTCAAACAAGATGGACGTCATAATTAAGTGGTCGTCAGACTGCTGGAGTCCAGGTGGACCAGGTGCTGTCATGTAGTGCTAGAGGCAGTGCATATAATTTTTTTTTTAAGTAATTTTGTTTAAATACAAGATCATGATTTCATCAAACAACATCATTTTGGGCATAAGTGCAGCAGCTTCTTCAGTACTTGGTTGAGCCAAAGATCTGGACAAATCTTTCTAACTCATTCTGAGTAGAAGAGTTAAGCTAAGTGTGGAAATGCTCCTTAAACAACTGAGTCTTTAGCTTGCTTTTAAAAGTGGATAAGGACTCTGCGGATCGGACGGAGTTTGGTAGATGGTTCCACCACCGGGGAACAACAGAGGAGAAGAGTCTAGCTACTGATTTTGCGCCACGTTGTGGTGGGAGCACTAGGCGTCTTTCACTGGCAGAGCGTAACTGTGGAGAGGGAGTGTAGCTCTGGATTAAGGAGTGGAGGTAGACCGGAGCCGTTTGGGTTATTGTTTTGTAAGCCAGAAGCAGAGCTTTGAATCTGATGCGCTGCAACTGGAAGCCAGTGGAGAGCGATTAGCAGCGGAGTGACATGAGCTCTTTTGGGCTGGTTGAAGACCAGACGTGCTGCTGTGTTCTGGATCATCTGCAGAGGTTTAACTGAGCATGCAGGCAGGCCAGCCAGTAAGGAGTTGCAGTAGTCAATGCGTGAAATGACCAGAGCCTGGACCAGGAGCTGGGCCGTGTGTTCAGTCAGGTAGGGTCTGATCCTCCTGATGTTGTAGAGAGCAAATCGGCAAGATCCAGCAACCGAGGCAACATGGTCCTTAAAGGTCAGCTGGTTGTCTACCATGACACCAAGATTCCTGGTAGAAGACGTAGACACAAGTGTGATGGAGTCAAGCTACACGCTTATCTGTGGCGGTAAGGAAGGATTGGCTGGAAAGACAATAAGCTCGGTCTTGGACAGATTTAGCTGAAGGTGGCGATCCTTCATCCATGTGGAGATATCAGCAACATGCTGATATTCACATTGAGACGTTGTGTCGTCAGGTGGGAAAGAAAGGAAAAGCTGAGTGTCATCTGCACTTTTATCCTGTACTGAAGAAGTTAAAGCCTGGTTGTCTTTAAATTTTCTTCATTTTAATGACGTTAAACCTGAAGGATGTTTCCTCAGCCTGCCTAGACCTGGGATACTTGCGTCAGTATCTCAGGCCTACAGTTACCAACCTTGGCGTGAAGGACTTTGACGCACAGATTAGCGCTGTCGTGAAATCCAGCTTCTTTCAGCTTTGACAACTGTCCAAAGCCAAGCTGTTTGTTTGTCGTCATGATTGAGATTTTAATTCAAGCTTTCATTACAAACCGCCGATATTACTGTTGGGCTCAGTCAGTCAACTTTAGTCCGACTGCAGCTTGTTCAGAACGCTGCAGCTCGGCTTCTAACTGGGACCAAAAAACAGGAGTGTCACTCCGGTTTTAAAGTCTTTACACTGGCTAGCGGTTCTGTTCCGTACTGATTTTAAAATCCTTTTATTTGTTTTTAGATGTCAACATGGCCTCGTCCCACAGCATGCTGCAGTCCTACACCCTGCACGCCCTCTCAGGTCGGCAGATCACTTCCTGCTAGTGGTCCCTAAATCTAAGATAAAATCCAGAGGGGTCTGCTCCTTTTCAGTTGTTCTGGAATGCACCGCCCCTGCACCTTAGACAGGCCGGGTCTCTTTCTGGTTTTAAATCCTCTCAAGATGAACCTTTTTTCATTGGCCTTTAACACAGCTTCAGTTGTTTACTTTTTTCATGTCTTATTTTATTCTCTTTTATTGTTTTATTGTAAGTTACTGTTACTAGTCTTTTTACTACTTTTTATTTCTTTTATTGCATTTTATAGTATATTTACTTTTTACTGTTTAGTATTGCAGTTATGTAGCTTTGCATACATTGCACATGCTAAATATACGTATAGATAGGAAATATTTATATGTGTACATATAATATTATTATTAGTAGCAGTAGTATAATTACCATTACTATTATTGTTTTTACTAATGCTATTATGTTATTAATATACTGTTATTATTACACTATTACTTTAACTATTATCCATCTATCTTTCTACACACGTGGATAAAACTGTTGGTTCCCTTCGGTTAATGAAAGAAAAACTCACAAAGGCCACAGAAATAACTTGAATCTGAATAAAGTAATAATAAATAAAAATTCTATGAAAGTCAGACGTTGCTTTTCAACCATGTTTCAACAGAATTATTTAAAAAATAAACTCATGAAACAGGCCTGGACATAAACGATGGTTCCCTTAACTTAATATGTTGTTGAACAACCTTTTGAGGCAACCACTGGAATCCAACGATTCCTGTAACTGTCAGTGAGACTTCTGCACCTCTCAGCAGGTATTTTGATCCACTCCTCATAAGCAAACTGCTCCAGTTGTCTCAGGTTTGAAGGAGCCTTTTCCAGATGCCATGTTTCAGCTCCTTCCAAAGATGCTCAGTAGGATTTAGGTCAGGGCTCATAGAAGCCGCTTTAGAATAGTCCATGTTTTCCTCTTAGCCATTCTTGGTGTTTTTAGCTGTGTTTTGGGTCTTTGTCCTGTTGTAAGACCCATGACCTGCGACTGAGACCAAGCTTTCTGACACTGGCAGCACATTTCTCTCTAGAATCCTTGATAGTCTTGAGATTTCATTGTACCTGCACAGATTCCAGACACCCTGTACCAGATGCAGCAAAGCAGCCCAGAACATAACAGAACCTCCTCCATGTTCCACAGTAGGGACGGTGTTCTTTTCTTCATATGCTTCATTTCTCCGTCTGGAAACATAGAGCTGAAGTGTCTTGTCTCGTCTGTCCATAGGACATTCTCCCAGAAGCTTTGTGGCTTGTCAGCATGTAGTTTGTCTTTTTTATGGTTTGTTTTTAACAATGGTTCCTCCTTGGTCGTCTCCATTAAGTCCACTTTGGCTCAAACAACGACGGATGGTTCGATCTGACACTGATGTTCCTTCAGCTTGAAGTTCACCTTTAACCTCTTTAGAGGTTTTTCTGGGCTCTTTTGTTACCGTTTGTATTATCCGTCTCTTTGGTTTGTCATCAGTTTTCCTCCTGCGGCCACGTCCAGGGAGGTTGGCTACAGTCCCATGGATCTTACATTTCTGAATAATATGAGCAGCTGTAGCCACAGGAACATCAAGCTGCTTGGAGATGGTCTTATAGCCTTTACCTTTAACATGCTGGTCTATAATTTTCTTTCTAATCTCCCGAGACAACTCTTTCCTTTGCTTCCTCTGGTCCATGTTGAGTGTGGTACACACCATGTCACCAAACAGCACAGTGACTACCTGTAGCCTATATATAGGCCCACTGACTGGTTACAAGCTTGTAGACACCTGTGATGCTAATTAGTGGACACACCTGGATTAACACGTCCCTTTGGTCACATTATTTTCAGTTTTTTCTAGGGGGACCATCATTTTAGTCCAGACCTGTTTCATGAGTTTATTTTTAAATAATTCTGTTGAAACATGGTTGAAAAGCAACGTCTGACTTTCATTGGTTAAATTAAATAGAATTTTTATTTATTTTTACTTTATTCAGGTTCAAGTTATTTCTGTGGCCTTTGTGAGTTTTTCTTTCATTAATCGAAGGGAACCAACAGTTTTGTCCATGTGTGTCTATCTAGTATCATACTTGTAATAGTGGTTAAGCCTCAGGCTGTGTTCAGCACTTTGATCAACTATGTTGTTGTAAAACTGGTATAAATAAAGTTGGATTGGATGTAACAAAATGAGTGTTTGTTTTGAACCAACCTGATCTCCAGTGCAGGTTTGATGTCTGACTCACTTTAATCTTGTAAAAGTCGGATGAAACGCGACATTATTGTTCAGACAGAACTCGACGCAGGTTTCTGACTCACATCGTGACTTAGTTTTGGTCTCAGGTGCATTTTTATCGTGGGTGCGTTTGTTTCTCACCTGCACTTGTGGCAACATCGTATGAGTTCATCCTGCTGGACTCGGTCTGACAGGAACTGAGGGCGACACAGAGGAAGTCTGATCTTTGACAGCAGCTCTGGCAGCATCGTCTCCCTCTGGTCCCGATCATGATAGACCCAGGTCAACACAGCCTCAAATACCTGTACAGGTACCGCACATCACATCTTCAACACCTGTTCTAATGTTGTTCCCTCAAGTGAAACTGGATCAAGGAGAAGGATAACCAGGTAATCCTAGATTAACAGGTACAGGTGTGGTTCCTTCTCTACCTGCATCCCGCACCGACATCTCACCTGCTCCTCTGCCTTCACATTGAGCTCGTCGCAGCCCACCAACTCCAGCACCTCCTCCGTCCTCAGACCCAGGAACTCCTCTGATAAGGACACCTCCACAAAGTGCTGGTGCAGGAAGCTGTTGGCCGAGTCGTACAGCGTTGTGCACATCATGGTCTCTGCGAACTGACGCACCCCCAGACAGTTCTTCGGATGTAACCTAAGGTCACACAGCAGGACGGTTAACAGCACAAACACTACCTCACATCACCTGTCTGTCAGGTGAACCCTCCCACAATGTAGAGTAACTGAGCGTGTGCAGTGGCGCTCACCTCTCCTGCAGGAAGGAGCAACAGGCGTCTTTAACGTTCTGCAGTTGCAGGAAGCTGGAGCCAATCAGGAGAGCCTGGACATTCTGCTGGTCGATGGCAACATGGCCGCTGTAGGCGAAGTTGATGAGAGCCTCCAGAGCGCTGACGCACAGATTCATACAAGTTAGACTGGTTAGCCCCAGTCAGAGTGGCCACGTACCGGTTTCTATACTGGTTAGCCCCAGTCAGAGTGGCCACGTACCGGTTTCTATACTGGTTAGCCCCAGTCAGAGTGGCCACGTACCGGTTTCTATACTGGTTAGCCCCAGTCAGAGTGGCCACGTACTGGTTTATGGTTAGCCCCAGTCAGAGTGGCCACGTACTGGTTTCTATACTGGTTAGCCCCAGTCAGAGTGGCCACGTACCGGTTTCTATACTGGTTAGCCCCAGTCAGAGTGGCCACGTACCGGTTTCTATACTGGTTAGCCCCAGTCAGAGTGGCCACGTACCGTTTTCTATACTGGTTAGCCCCAGTCAGAGTGGCCACGTACCGGTTTCTATACTGGTTAGCCCCAGTCAGAGTGGCCACGTACTGGTTTATGGTTAGCCCCAGTCAGAGTGGCCACATACTGGTTTCTATACTGGTTAGCCCCAGTCAGAGTGGCCACGTACCGGTTTCTATACTGGTTAGCCCCAGTCAGAGTGGCCACGTACCGGTTTCTATACTGGTTAGCCCCAGTCAGAGTGGCCACGTACCGGTTTCTATACTGGTTAGCGCCAGTCAGAGTGGCCACGTACCGGTTTCTATACTGGTTAGCCCCAGTCAGAGTGGCCACGTACCGGTTTCTATACTGGTTAGCCCCAGTCAGAGTGGCCACGTACCGGTTTCTATACTGGTTAGCGCCAGTCAGAGTGGCCACGTACCGGTTTCTATACTGGTTAGCCCCAGTCAGAGTGGCCACGTACCGGTTTCTATACTGGTTAGCCCCAGTCAGAGTGGCCACGTACCGGTTTCTATACTGGTTAGCCCCAGTCAGAGTGGCCACGTACCGGTTTCTATACTGGTTAGCCCCAGTCAGAGTGGCCACGTACCGGTTTCTATACTGGTTAGCCCCAGTACAGAAGATGCTTGCAGACACTAGGAAGCCGAAATACTAACAAGTAGCATAGCAATGTGACAACTATTTTCCTCATTCCTAGGACAACTTCACTTTTTCCTAGGATAACTTTACTCATTCTTTGAACTGTTCTAGTCATTCCTAAGATTAATTTACTCATTCCTAGTATTCTTTCACTCAGTCCAAGGACATGTGTCTCATATGTCTCAGCTTTCTTTCTCAGACAGGTTGCAGATTAAATAGAATTTATCAAGAAGACATTAATTATCAGGTAAATAATCATATTGGAAAAACAGTGAATTGTAAAACATACCTGGGGTCCATGCCCTGCATCAGGATTTCATCCTGTTTACACTCCACCATGTCGTTGGTGAACATGGCGTGGAAGTACGGGATGGAGGCTGCTAGGATGATACGATGAGCACTGAACTTATGGTCCCCAACCTGCAGGTAGAACACACACCGGTTACCTATTCTCAAGTGAAAAGATCAACCAGACCTGGTCCCAAGTCAGTTGGTCAGGCGGAGATCATAAGAAAAATAATAAGCCATTACACCTAAAAAAAGAAAATCAGACTCCATAAGCTACAGAGCTTAGAGGCAGAACTAAAGAGGTTTCAGAGGGCTCATTTAGAAACCTTAAATGAAGAAACCAGATCTTTAATTACAAAAGGGAGGAATAAATTAAAGAAATGTGTAAAAAACAGAAAAACTTCTTTTTATAAAGCTACAATACTATAAAGCGTTTATTGTTTAAGTTACAAAAACAACAAGCAGACAGAACCAAACACAAGATGAGAAGCTTAGAACCAAGGAAATGGGAACTTGACATCACAGTGGTCCACCCGTCCTCCGAGCAGGACGTGGGACATCACAGTGACCCGTGTCGTCCTCCGGGCAGGACGTGGGACATCACAGTGGTCCATCACAGTGGTCCGTCCGTCCTCCGAGCAGGACGTGGGACATCACAGTGACCCGTGTCGTCCTCCGGGCAGGACGTGGGACATCACAGTGGTCCGTCCGTCCTCCGAGCAGGACGTGGGACATCACAGTGGTCCATCACAGTGGTCCGTCCGTCCTCCGAGCAGGACGTGGGACATCACAGTGACCCGTGTCGTCCTCCGGGCAGGACGTGGGACATCACAGTGGTCCGTCCGTCCTCTGGGCAGGACGTGGGACATGACGGTGGCAAGTCCGTCCTCCGGGCAGGACGTGGGACATCATGGTAGCCCGTTTCCATGGTGATGAGATTAAGATCCTTGAACTTAGCCTGGTCTGGAGCAGGCTAGCTCCACAGAATACATCTCCATGGTAACTGATGCCACATCCTACTCTCCCCTATCCCGCTTTGGTGCACCTGGATCACGGACAGGATGATCCAGGATGACCAACAATCCGGACTAACGTCCCCTGGACACCACCTGATGAAACACTTCTTGTTGATTGGTAAGTGGAATCACTACCGGTGGTTACCTGTCGCCTCGAGCAGGTGTGGCTGACATCAGATCAGCTTATTAATGACGCTAATGGTTAACTTGACCCTCTGACTGATCGATAACAAATATCTGATCAATCAGACCACCCGATGGGGGTCAAAGATCACGTGTGCAGCATCCCTGACGGACATCATCACTAATCGGTTAATAATCCGCCGTTAGCCTGCTGTTAGCTTCCACTGACAGGACGCTAGTTAGCAGGCTAAGTACGGCCTCGGCTGGCGGTGCCTTTTTTTTTTTTTTTTTACCTTAAGCGTGACGTCACACAACTTCCCCTGACGTCGGATCTCTTCCATGACAACATAGCCTTGTGCTGGCAGATCGTGCACCGAGAAGTGAACTAAATCCTCAAGCTCTTCGCAGAGAACGTCTCCCATCGTCAGCAGGAGCAGCGGCGCGGTGCGGACTGAACCCTGCGAGCCACCGCACGCAGGGCAATGACGTCAACGCGTCCCAGTAGAAATCTTCATAATAAAAGCACCGTTTAAAATGTTCATCAGATTCATGATTTTTGTTCTTACTTCTGTCACACACTCATGTACATAAACACGTGTACACTTAATGAATGAATATATATATATATATATATATATATATATATATATATATATATATATACTAGGGCTGGGTGATTAATCGAATTTTAATCACAATTACGATCTGGGTTTTCAACGATCATAAAAATTAAATGGTCCGATTATTTTTGTCCTTCAGTTTCCTCCCGTGCTGTTTTCAGTTGCAAATCGAGCGCAGCAGGCATTGAAGCGCTCTGGTGCAGACTCCTCCCACTGCTGCAGACTCCTCCCACAGCTACAGACTCCTCCCACTGCTGCAGACTCCTCCCACAGCCCGACTGCTTTAGTTTTATTCAGCGCGAGTTGCAAACACCGCGCCAGTTATGGGCTGGACACACGGGAGGCGGCGTCGCTTCTTCTCCATCATTTTCTATCGAACTTGCGAGATGAGGCGGAAATCGTTGCCCTCCTCCAGCCAAGCGACAGTCGACAGTCGTGCATGTGAAATGTTGCGCTCGTGCACGCAGACGTGCACACGGGGGCTTGCGATGCGACACAAGAAAATAGAAAAATGTTCCATTTTTGTGAGTCGCGACTAAATAATCCACCAGCTCCCAGAGTCACAGAGAGACAAAAGTTATAAACAGAACTTTTTTCTTAATTAACACAGAGAACAATCCGGGATTTAAGAAACTCATCAACACTTTGGACAAACGGCATCACTGCTGTCTCACCACCATGTTAGTGGACTGTCTCTTTCTTCCCTGTATGATGAGTGTAGTGAGGGTGGTGGGAAAGACGTGGTGACAGTCCGATGTTTCGCCACCGCTACGGAATTGTGGTAAAGCCGTATAGAAATGTCTCGCTACCTTTTATTGACGCGGATTTCAACGTGAAAACGAAATGTCTTTTTTTTCCAGATCACACCGGGCAGAACAAAGCTGCTGGTCTGAGACAAACAATAGCTACAGGGACCTAGTAGAAAGAAAGTAGTCTGTATTACCACAGTAAACACTTCAAATGTCACAATGACCCCCCCCAACTCTCTCTTTCTCTAATCGTGTTAAATAATCGAGATCTCAATTTCAATCAAAATAATCGTGATTATCATTTTTCCCATAACCGAGCAGCCCTACTATATACATATACACACACACACACACACACATATATATACTATATACATATATACACACACACACACACATATATATATACTATATACATATATACACACACACACACATATATATATACTATATACATATACACACACACACACACACATATATATATACTATATACATATATACACACACACACACATATATATATATACTATATACATATATACACACACACACATATATATATACTATATACATATATACACACACACACACACACACACATATATATATATACATATAT
This sequence comes from Melanotaenia boesemani, assembly GCF_017639745.1. Classification (NCBI taxonomy): domain Eukaryota; kingdom Metazoa; phylum Chordata; class Actinopteri; order Atheriniformes; family Melanotaeniidae; genus Melanotaenia; species Melanotaenia boesemani. Next base: position 37,640,694 of record NC_055689.1, on the reverse strand, counting down.
ATATAAATATATATACACACATATATGTGTCTATATATATATATGTATATATATACATATATATACATTTATACACATATATATATATACACATATATATATATACACACATATATATGTGTGTATATATATATATATGTATATATATACATATATATACATATATACACATATATATATACATATATATACATATATATATAAATATATATACACACATATATGTGTGTATATATATATATATGTATATACATACACATATATATATATATACACACATATATATATACATATATATACATATATACACATATATATATACATATATATACATATATATATATAAATATATATACACACATATATGTGTGTATATATATATATATATGTATATACATACATATACGTACACATATATATATATATATTTGTAAAGCGGTTTTCTGGCTTAAAGCCCTACCTGGCCTAGTATGACCTGGGACAAGTTATCCATCTGCTCATTATGTCCAGCATCTCTACACTGACTGCAGCTGAAACGCTGCTCGGTTGCTTCCAGCAACGAGACGACGTGATCTCGCCTCCTCGCTTTGGCTTGCGGTGAGTTTTAGGACCCAGTACAAGACTTTGTTTTTAAAGCCTTCAGCGGTTTGTCGCCCTCGTACTTGTCAGAGTTGCTACACCAGCATCCTCCAGCAGGCCTCTGAGGTCCTCTTCAGCTCTTCCTGAAGTCTGCTAGACTCGGTCCGGGGGGGCAGATCTTTCTCTCATCAGGCTGTCTCTGGTTTAAGTCTCGACTACAGACCCACTTCTTCTCTCCGGCGTTTGAAGAAAACTGAGCTTGACATTCACGTTCTAGTGCAGCAGACTGGGTGACGGCTTTCAATCCTACCAGAGAAATATTTATATTTTCTAGATATCAGAAGATTAACCAGCAACAACCATATAGATCATATATGTTCCCACTAATCTAAAGCTTCACCTGTGAGTCTACAGATGTGGAGATAAATTAGACTTCATGTGTTGCTACATGAGGAGACGATGACGTGGAGGATCGGTAGTCAGATCAGTTTCCCTTCACATTGTTGGTGAAATCACTGAAAGCACCTTTAAATAAAACAAATAGGTGGAGGCCACCAGACATAAGGATTGTGCTGCTGTTACACATGACATTACATGATTGGAGATATTATATAATAGAACAGCTGATAGAACAGAAAGCTGGACTTCAGGAATTGATAGGTGGTTTTCCAGGGAGAAAACTCCATGTTGGCTCTTGGTGAAAAACACTGAGTAAGGACAGTGATGGGGAATGAGACTGCAAGCATGACTCAGCAATAATGCACCTTTACCTCTCCTTGATATCTTATTACACAAAGTTCTGCCTTTAAAATGTGATTATTTAACTTTAAAGACGCTTCCAGCTGTTGTTTGGCTGTAAATCTCCACAGAGGTTTGTTTCTGACCGTTTTACATTCAGTTCGTATTTTTAAAGTAGCCTGTCGTGTTTTTCTTTGCACAAATGTCAGTATGATGGTCAAAATATCATTTAAATGGCTCATTAATGTGTTACAGTATCAAACATTTCAGAAGGGGGGCCCACTTCAGTTTCTTTTCATGGGGCCCAAAATCTCTGGCAGCGCCCCTGCGTGTCCTCCGTGTGGATCCACCGTCTTCCACCAGCTCTGAAGCTGCAGGCATCAGAAGGTGCAGGTAAGAGCCGCAGTCACGTCCCTCATGGCTTCACATCACGAACTCTGGGACAGAAAACACTTTTCAGGACGTTCCTAAAATAATGTTCCTGGGACGGACGCCGGACGCCACGTCAACACTTCATACCTGCGTGTAAACAAGCAGAAGAAACACGTTGAAATGCCTCCAAGCTGCCATGAGAGGAACCTCTGAAAACCTGACGGAAGCAGGAACCCACACGAGACTGTGGACCATGTCCGAGCAGAACTTCGCTCCCTCTTCTCATGAGACCAGAAACAAGCCGCTGATACAGATTTTTTAGGTTTTCCTAAACAAACCCAAAGAAAAGAAAAAGAAATGCCAGTTTTGTATAAAAAGTTTGAAAAGCACGAAAACCGGCTCAACTAAACTTGGATCAGAACCAGAACACCTGCTCTGAGTTTCAGTCTTTTTATTATAAAACCCGGTTCTGTCAGCCAATCAAACAGCAGCAAAAACCGATTCGGTTTGGCCTCCAACAACCTGATGAGCACCTGAATGCAGCACTGGCCTGCTGAGGGTCGGTCCGGTCCTGACCGGCGGTTCTCCAAAGGGCTGGTTCAGACAACGTCACCGGACCAGAACCACACGGCACCGAGCAGACAGGCTGCCTTGCCATGCCGTGATGCGTTCAGGGACAGTCTGTCAGTTCTGGAGAAAGGACCAGACGGTTCTGATGTTCGTTAAATAACACAAACTTCGGACCAAACAAAAAAGACTCATCTGGACCAGAACCGCTCCACCTTTCAGCTTTCCATCCTGCACGCTGTTTCACAGTGTTCCTGAACGCACCATCCAGCATCCTGCTTCCTGCTGGGAAACCTGTTAAAAACCAGACCAGAACCCAGGTTCTCTGGGGCAGAGCACGACCACAACCTGGGCCCAGATCAGGCTCTGATAGCACCGTCTGGCCCGCTCCAGCTCCAGGATCAGGATCAGGATCTGACCACTGCTGGAGGTTGCAGTGATGTCAGAGCAGCAGGAAGTCGTGTTACATGGTAACAAGGAGGAGGAGGATGGAGAACAGACACGTAACCATGGTAACAGAGATCTCGCTGCCACTTGAAGCGAACTGAAAACAGAAAGTGGTCCAGGACCGGATCCAAGAGAAGAACGACGAGCAGGATGAAAAGACGTCTTCAGACGTTTCCATGGAGACGACACCAAGAACAAACTCTTGATGGGTGTTCTACGCAGACAGGTCGCTGCTGTCAAAGCGTTCCTGGTCGTAAACCTCGGCGACCACCTTACGTCCTCCGAACCAGCGGTTGTTGAGCGCCTGGATGGCCCGGTTCATCTCTGCAGCCTCCGAGAACTCCACGAAGATCTTCACGATGACGTCGGCATCATCCTCCTCGCCCTGACGCTCCTGGTAGATGATGACTCGCTTCACCAGGCCGAACTTCCCGCACTCCTCCGTGACCTCGCCCTCCAGGTCATCGTCAATGTCATCGGGACCGACCATGTTCCTGAGGACCATGACGGTGGACTGGGGGGAGGGGCAAGAGGGTTTAACATGTTAGACGCGAACATCTGCGCTCAACAGCTGTCACATGACTTCTGTTTACATCCGAGAACCAAACTTCATCGGAAACTTGATGCAATCACACACGAAACTTTCTGTTGCTAGGCAACAACAAAGCTTTCTGTTGCTAGGCAACGTGATAAGCAAAAGTCAGACTCCAACACAGTTAATGACATCACCGGTTCAGACTTCCTGTCAGTCCTGATCCTCGTCTTCCACCAGCCGGGCTGACAGGTTGAAACTCCACCAGATGTGAACTGGATCCACAAAATCCACTTTGAAAACCGATTCTGGCTTCGTTATGTTTTTATGTCTAAAAATGTTTCAATGAAATTAGGTTGGATCATGACCAGAGACCGGGAGTCCGGATCAAGACCCGAGACCGGGAGTCTGGATCAGGAGTCTGGATCAAGACCCGAGACCGGGAGTCCGGATCAAGACCCGAGACCGGGAGTCTGGATCAGGAGTCTGGATCAAGACCCGAGACCGGGAGTCCGGATCAAGACCCGAGACAGGGAGTCTGGATCAGGAGTCTGGATCAAGACCCGAGACCGGGAGTCCGGATCAAGACCCAAGACCGGGAGTCTGGATCAGGAGTCTGGATCAAGACCGGAGAGCCGGAGTCCGGATCAAGACCCGAGACCGGGAGTCTGGATCAAGACTGAACATAATCGGACCTGCAGAGACTTGATGCTGGCTGCTGTAGACCTGGTTCTAGGGTCTGTTTCCTGATGAAGTCAGTCTGAACATGTGTTCCTGGCTGCCTTGCTTCAGCAGCGGAGTGGAACCCTCACCTCCTGCTTCCGCAGCAGCTTCCTCATCACCATATGTCTGGCGCTGCTGCCACTGATGCTCATGTACTCCTGCTCGCTCAGCGGCTCCATGGCTCCGTCCTGCTGCACCACCTCCGCCTCCTCCTTCAGCTCAGCACCAAGAGAAGCGCCGATTGACGGCGGCGTCGCCAGAACCGGGTTCACCAACCCAACCTGAGGTAGGCCCGGTCGGGCAGGGGTCACGCCTGGAACCGCCAGAGAAAGAAAGCATAACGGGGAACATGATTGGTTCAGTCCTAGTCTACAGTTCCCATTCTGTGATTCCCAGTCCACCGTTCCCAGTCTACGGTTTCTAGTCTGTGGTTCCCAGTCCACCGTTCCCAGTCTGAGGTTTCTAGTCTGTGGTTCTCAGTCCGCCTTTCCCAGTCTGCGGTTTCAAGTCTGTGGTTCTCAGTCCGCCTTTCCCAGTCTACGGTTTCTAGTCTGTGGTTCTCAGTCCGCCTTTCCCAGTCTGCGGTTTCTAGTCTGTGGTTCTCAGTCCGCCTTTCCCAGTCTACGGTTTCTAGTCTGTGGTTCTCAGTCCGCCTTTCCCAGTCTGCGGTTTCAAGTCTGTGGTTCTCAGTCCGCCTTTCCCAGTCTACGGTTTCTAGTCTGTGGTTCTCAGTCCGCCTTTCCCAGTCTGCGGTTTCTAGTCTGTGGTTCTCAGTCCGCCACTCCCAGTCTGCGGTTTCTAGTCTATGGCTACTAGTCCACAGTTCCCAGTCTATGGTTCCCAGTCTAAGGTCCCCAGTCTGTGGTTCCCAGCCTACAGTTGTCAATCTAAGGTTACTAGTCTGAGGTTCCCGGTCCACTGTTCCAGGTCTACGGTTTCTAGTCTGTGGTTTCTGGACATGAATCCCTCCATTCAACAGTGTTTGACATCTGAATGAACCAGAACTCTGCGGACTTCTGGTTCAGCAGTGTCTTTTTGTTATCATGGGGCGGGGCCTATGTGAAGGCAGGGTTACTGTGTGTGGGTGGAGTTTGTGCTTATGGGTGGGGCCAGTGTATGTGCAGGCAGGGCTGAGGGTGTGTTACCTGTAATGACACCTGGGGCCTGGGCAGCCATGACAGCCTGAGGAAGTCCAAGTTGCTGAGAGAGGAGGGCAGGTCCGGCTAGAGCTCCCAGCACCGACGCTCCCACTGCTTCCTGAATGCACCACAAACCACAGATGAACATGACGAACATGAATCTATTTCATTACATCACACATCAAAGGTTTTAGAAGAAAGGATCAGGATCGTCCGAGATGATCCGGGTTCTAGTTTCACTGAAAATACCCAACACATCCAGAACCACAGAAACAACACAACCTAATTCCATAAAAGATGGGACGCTCTGTAAAAACATTAAAACAGAATCCCATCAACTCATAATTATCCCCAGCAGCAGATCAGCAACACGTCCGAGGAGGAAACGGAGACGTTTCACCATAACCTAACTCACCTCACTAACCAGGTTACCTGGCAGCAGGTCAGTAACATGACTGGGTATAAAAGGAGCATTTCAGAGAGGCAGAGTCTCTCAGATGGAAAGATGGACAGAGGTTCACCAATCTGAGACAAACTGGATCTAAAACTGGAACAGTGTTCCTCAGACTGAAGCTTCACCATCTGCAGTGTAGAACATCATCATTAGAGAATCAGGAAAATCTCTGTATGTCCAGACCTTCCACCAACATGCCTCACCTAAAACTCCAGCAACTGCTGTCCTAACCTCCCAGACACTTAGAGACAGCAGGGGGAATCAATGGGGACACGTTCCGGTTCGTCTGGGTTGTAAACAACACAAACTACAGACATTATGTCCACACAGGAAGTTGACCTGAGCAGTGATCTTGGCTGTGGCGGCTGCCGCCGCCACAGCGGCGGCAGCAGGGAGTCCTCCAGGGGTTGTTGGTGTGAGGAGGGGCATGGGAGGAGTCACAGCTTTCCCAACTCGCAGGTACTGCCCACCCAGATCGAACAGGTTCATGGAGGCCACAGCATCCACAGCAGACTGGGGCTTATCGTACTCTGGAGACCAGAAGACAGAACCAGCAGACCGCCATCAGCTCAGGTACAAATCTGTCGCCCCAGCTCCGGCCCCTTAAAACTCGGCCAGTCACTGATTAGCCAGCTCACCGACGAAGCCGTAGCCTTTGTGGCGTCCGGTTGTTGGCTCACGGGCTAACATGCAGGACTTGATCTTCCCGAAGGCCTCAAAGACGCTCTTTATGTCCTCATCCGAGAGGTCAGGGTGGACGGATGCCACGTAGATCCTGTTGAAGGCACGCGCTTCCTCTGCCAGCTGGTCGATGATTGGCTGAGCCTGACCAATGTTGCTGGGCCTCCCAACCTGAAGAACGATACAGAAGTATGGCAGGGCAAGTTTATTTGCATAGCTTAGCATTAAAAACAAAAGAAGAAGAAAGAACGGTTAAATACAGCATTACAAATAATCAAGTTTAAAAATTCAAGCTTAACAGAAACACATGCAGATTTGGATGTCTAAAAAAAAAAAAAAAAAAAAAAAAAAAAAAAAAGCCAGAAAATGGAGTGAAAACCACCTGAAATCGACTGGGAGAGCACTGGGACCAGGATTCGTCCCGCCGGTTAATGCAACATTTTAACGTGACATTCGTCCCACCGGTTAACGCGACATTTGTCCCACCGGTTAACGCGACATTCGTTCCACCGGTAAACGCAACATTTTAACGTGACATTCGTCCCACCGTGACCGCGACATTTTAACGCGACATTCGTCCCACCGGTTAACGCGACATTCGTCCCACCGATTAACGCAACATTCGTCCCACCGTGAACGCGACATTCGTCCCACCGGTTAACGCGACATTTTAACGCGACATTCGTCCCACCGGTTAACGCGACATTCGTCCCACCGGTTAACGCAACATTCGTCCCACCGGTTAACGCAACATTCGTCCCACCGGATAACGCAACATTTTAACGCGACATTCGTCTCACCGGTTAACGCAACATTTTAACGCGACATTTGTCCCACCGGTTAACGCAACATTTTAACGTGACATTCGTCCCACCGTGACCGCGACATTTTAACGCGACATTCGTCCCACCGGTTAACGCGACATTCGTCCCACCGATTAACGCGACATTCGTCCCACCGATTAACGCAACATTCGTCCCACCGTGAACGCGACATTCGTCCCACCGATTAACGCAACATTCGTCCCACCGTGAACGCGACATTCGTCCCACCGGTTAACGCGACATTTTAACGTGACATTCGTCCCACCGTGACCGCGACATTTTAACGCGACATTCGTCCCACCGATTAACGCAACATTCGTCCCACCGTGAACGCGACATTCGTCCCACCGGTTAACGCGACATTTTAACGCAACATTCGTCCCACCGGTTAACGCGACATTCGTCCCACCGGTTAACGCGACATTCGTCCCACCGGTTAACGCAACATTTTAACGTGACATTCGTCCCACCGGTTAACGCGACATTTTAACGTGACATTCGTCCCACCGTGACCGCGACATTTTAACGCGACATTCGTCCCACCGGTTAACGCAACATTCGTCCCACTGTTAAGACGACATTCGTCCCACCGGTTAACGCGACATTTTAACGCGGCATTCGTCCCACCGGTTAACGCAACATTCGTCCCACCGGTTAACGCAACATTTTAAAGCGACATTTGTCCCACCGGTTAACGCAACATTTTAACGTGACATTCGTCCCACCGGTTAACGCGACATTTTAACGCGGCATTCGTCCCACCGGTTAACGTAACATTCGTCCCACCGGTTAACGCAACATTTTAACGCGACATTCGTCCCACCGGTTAACACAACATTTTAACGTGACATTCGTCCCACTGTTAACGCGACATTCGTCCCACCGGTTAACGCAACATTCGTCCCACCGGTTAACGCAACATTTTAACGCGACATTCGTCCCACCGGTTAACACGACATTCGTCCCACCGATTAACGCGACATTCGTCCCACCGGTTAACGCAACATTCGTCCCACCGGTTAACGCAACATTTTAACGCGACATTTGTCCCACCGGTTAACGCAACATTTTAACACGACATTTGTCCCACCGGTTAACGCAACATTTTAACATGACATTCGACCCACCGGTTAACGCAACATTTTAACGCAACATTCGTCCCACCGGTTAACGCAACATTCGTCCCACCGGTTAACGCAACATTTTAACGCGGCATTCGTCCCACCGGTTAACACGACATTCGTCCCACCGATTAACGCGACATTCGTCCCACCGGTTAGCGCGACATTCGTCCCACCGGTTAACACAACATTTTAACGCGACATTCGTCCCACTGTTAACGCGACATTCGTCCCACCGGTTAACGCAACATTCGTCCCACCGGTTAACGCAACATTTTAATGCAACATTCGTCCCACCGGTTAACACGACATTCGTCCCACCGATTAACGCGACATTCGTCCCACCGATTAACGCAACATTCGTCCCGCCGGTTAACGCAACATTTTAACGCGACATTTGTCCCACCGGTTAACGCAACATTTTAACGTGACATTTGTCCCACCGGTTAACGCAACATTCATCCCACCGGTTAACGCAACATTCGTCCCACCGGTTAACGCAACATTCGTCCCACCGGTTAACGCAACATTTTAACGCGGCATTCGTCCCACCGGTTAACACGACATTCGTCCCACCGATTAACGCGACATTCGTCCCACCGGTTAACACAACATTTTAACGCGACATTCGTCCCACTGTTAACGCGACATTTTAAAGAGACATTCGTCCCACCGGTTAACGCGACATTCGTCCCACCGGTTAACGCAACATTTTAACGTGACATTCGTTCCACCGGTTAACGCAACATTTTAACGTGACATTCGTCCCACTGGTTAACGCGACATTTTAATGCGACATTCGTCATCAGTTAACGCTGGCGTCGATCTGAACGTTCTCCCTGTGGGAACGCTGGCGTCGGTCTGAACGTTCTCCCTGTGGGAACGCTGGCGTCGGTCTGAACGTTCTCCCTGTGGGAACGCTGGCGTCGGTCTGAAGGTTCTCCCTGTGGGAACGCTGGCGTCGGTCTGAAGGTTCTCCCTGTGGGAACGCTGGCGTCGATCTGAACGTTCTCCAAGTGGGAACGCTGGCGTCGGTCTGAACGTTCTCCCTGTGGGAACGCTGGCGTCGGTCTGAACGTTCTCCCTGCGGGAACGCTGCCGTTGGTCTGAACGTTCTCCTGCTGAGGTGCCTGGCATCAGTATAATTATTCTCCCGGTGGGAACCCACCTTGATGTTCCGTCCTCCCAGGACCACGGAGTTCATCTGCTCCAGAGCCAGCTGAGCTGCTTCTGGCATCTCGTACTCCACAAAGGCGAAACCCTGCAAAGATAAAACTGGACGTTCAGGCACTGATGTCAGAACTGAGAACCAATGAGACGTCAGAACTCTGCTGGTTCGAGGGAACCAGGTGTGACCTTGTGCTTCATGGTGACAGAGTCCCAAGACATATCGATGCTTTTGATTGGTCCAAATGGGGCGAAGGCCTGTCTGATGGTGTCCTCACCCAGCTCATAATAAATGGAGCCAACGTAGACCCGACACATGATGGCCAGAGCTCTCTGCCTCTGAGCTGCTACCTGGACAGGATCACATGACCACATAACCAGCTGCTGTCGCCAGGTGAGGCGTCATGATGCTGCGATGGGAAACTACATGTGGCACAGATAGCAGGATGATACTCACCGACTGCAGAGGAGACAGAGCGTCTCCCAACCCCATCGTGAGAGACGCCATCTGAGACAGAGACAGGGAACAGGTGGATAACATCACCATGAGAACGGATCAGAAGTCACCTGAGCAGACGTTACCTGCAGGCTGCTGAATTGCTGTTGCTGCGCCAGCGTCTGCTTCACCAGCACGCTTTTGATGCTCTGCTCCATGGCGTACTTCTTGGCCTGCAGACAGGAAACAGCCAATCACAGATCATGTTACAGGAGCTTCTCTGAGGTTCTGGACCAGATTCTAAGCAGGTCAGAGTGAACTGATGATTCACCGATCAACCAGCTGATCGGTGAGGATGAGCACCATGTGCGTGCGTTACCCTCTGCAGCGCCTCCTGCTGGTGGGGGGTCAGCGGCGGCAGCCCCAGCTTGGTAGTGCTCTGTCCGTTCTCCATGATAAGAGCCGGCCCTCCCTGTGGACAAAACAAACGCACCCTCACAGCTTTCTTGTCCATTTCCTGTCCGATCAATAACTTCCACAAAGATTCATGAAGCAGAGCTGCAAGAGGCTGGCTGATCAATAACACCGACCTGAGAGTGTGACATCATATGACAGGATCAATAAACCCAATCAGCGGATCTCCATCCTTCAGTTTAATACTTCCGCGTGCACACCGAGTCTGCGCAGTTCTCGCGCATCATTAACCTGAGCTTAACAGCTGATCTGATCAGTACTGATTCCGTGATCGATCCTCCAATTTCAGCAGGTGTTCTACCTGCATCGTTAGCTTGCAATTAGCTTAGCTTCTGTCAGCCTGTGGATCTGATCCGAACCAACCGACCCGTTCAGACCCGATCATCCGATCAGTGTGATCGATCACCTCAGTCTGAACGTGTAATGAAAACTGGTTTCAGAAACCCAGCAGGAATTTAAGGCCCGACTAGTTCCTGCTGTTAGCATTAGCTTAGCATGTTTCCTCCAGAGTAGACCGAGTCAGGGACGGTTCTTACCGCAGAAACAGCCGCCGCCATGCAGCTCCTGCCCGGTTCTGCCGCTCGTCGCTCCGTCTGTCTGCACGGCTTTCTGTCCGCAGTTCGCTTCTAATGAGTCCGATGTTACACAGGACTGACTGCCGAAAGCAGCCCGGAAGTTAGCGGCTAGCTCTCTGGCGTCACTTCCTCTCAACCGGGTGTCAAAATAAAAGACGCTGACAAGCGAGCTGAATGAACCCAAATTCTGACAGCAGCCACCAGTAGAAGGCTCCACCAGCGGGACCAGGGCCCCCCAGAACCAGGCTCTTCTGTTTCTATATGTGGTCCATATCAGGGTTCCTGAACCCAGGTCCTCAGGACCCACTGCCCTGCATGTTTTAGACAACACACCTAGGGTCACAAAATCCGGGGAATTTTCAAAGTTGGAAACTTTCCATGAGAATTAACAAAAAAAAAAATGGGAATTAACTGGAAATTTGCAAAATTTAGGTTTATTCACTTAACAGGGAACGTAAATATAGTTGAGGAAAATATACTGTAGCCTAATCTTGGCTAAAACAAGCAGATTTAATGCACAGCTGAATGTGCCATTCAATCACAGCGCACTACTTCCTGCAGGGGTTTCAGGCCACGCCCCCCACGTGCACCGTGCTTCCTCCATCACACCAGCTGGTGATTTCTCCAACCCTGCAGCGCTGAGGCCACACTTCAGCTTGCAGCTATAAAGTCAAATAAGTTTTCGTAATAGTATGGAGTAAATTTATTTTGTACATCGACTGTAAAATATTTTGAGGAGAACTCCAGGTGTTAGCTATAAGTCTGGCCTGCGTTAGTGTTTGTAAAACAGAAAAATGCCACGTTAGCCATCCGGCGTGTGGAGGCGTTTCACACAAACTGATGTTGAAGGAAAGTCTTCGTATGTGTGCAGAATGCAGCAGCATCTTGTTAAGTGCCAACAATTTCCTGAAGGCTCAAAACATTTATTTCCAAAATTCCCCAGCTTAACTTCCCATGGAATGTTTCTGGAAATTTATCAGAAATCTTCCTCCCTTTGCAACCCTAAACACACCTGATCCAGATCAATGATCTGTCCTTACCTGGCCTGGAAGGTGGTGATGTTCATCCTCTGGTCTCCCACATGGGCGACAGATGCTCTGCAAACTGAGCCAACCAGGCTCTATGTGTTCTGTTCTACGTTCTCCATGTGATCGGTTCTATGTTCTATGTTAGTGTCCTGCTGTCAGCGTCCTCTCTGTCCACTGTGAAGGTCTAGCAGCGGAGCGTCCGTCTCCCATGCGGGGGACCACAGTTCGATTCCCCCAGTGGACGAATAGTAACCTGTCCAGGTGGCTCCTGCTGGCCGCTGTAGGTCAGCTTGGATGACAGCGTCTGCTAACTGACTGACAGGTGGTTCTTTCTTCTCTCTGTAAAGCATCGGTCGTAAACGTGAGCGAAGCCTTTCTGTAGCCATGCTGGTATCTTTGCTGTGTTCCACGGAGCAGGACGCCGCCTGGACCAGGGAACAGTTAGTTAGCTCTGCCCCTACTTTCCGCACCGGCCGTGATTTTCCACCATTTTATTCGGCTCTCCATCTGTCTGATAGATCCACTTTCAATTTGGATGTATGCATTATTGTCCACATTAGGCACCATTTTCCTTATTTCTTCTACTTTGTCTATATTTTAAGATAATTAGCTAAATGTTCCATCTTCTTCTAAATGAGATGGAGCACAATTATCATTTTTCCTACTAATTCTTTTATAGGATTCTCTTTTGGTTGTTTTTATAAGAATTTATTTTATTTTTATTATTTAGTTTTGCAGCGGAACTTTCCAGCCAGACTGGTCCGGATGCGGGTCGGACCTGGAACCGCTTCACTCGGCTTGTTGAATGAAAACCTCATCCAAGGCCTGCAGAGCATCCTCGGAGTTCTTTCTGGAAAATACTGCAGCCCAACAACATTTTTAACTTTTCTCTTGGCCGAACATCGTGCGGTAAATCCGGGTTGCCGGTGCGTTCTGGGTTTGTTCAGTTCAGTTCTGTGTTGCTCGCTGGTTCACCTGATTGGCACCTCAGTGTATTTATACTCCTTGGTTTTCAGTGTCCTTGTGGTTTTTCCGTTGTTGGTTCCGGTATTTCCTAAGTTGGAATTAAATCCCGTTCCTGCGTTCTGCTGCTTGCCTCTGAGTTCTGCATCTGGGTCCTCGCACCGTGACATCTGGTTTATCTGTAGTTTTGCTTACAGAGGAAATGAAGTGGTGCAGCCTGCAGGGTCGGCGGTGCTGTGGCGCTTTGGCTGGGCGTGGCGGCAGCATCGCTTTTAACACGCGTCCTTGTACATTTGTTGAGTCGATCCACAAGCCATTAAAACGGCTGACAAGTCATTTCTTTCTGAACAATTCAGTTCTGTCAAATCCCCCATAAACATGTTTCAAAGCCTCACGTGGCTTTGCTATCAGATGGGGTCTAAACAGAAACTCTGCACCAGGTTGGGAAGCTGAGACCGAGGTTTATGAAACATGAGTCAGCTCTGACACGACTGCCTGAAACTGTGGAAACACGGTGAAAGAGCGCCCTCTGCTGGCTGTGGGCGTGTGATGCATCAGAGGGAAGGCGTTGACATGGCTTCCTCCCTGCACGTCGTCTCATCTCAGTGCTGAATAAAGGAAACGTTTCCTGCCAGATGTTCACATCTGCTTCTGTCGCTCATAGAAACGATGACAGGCCGCAGGTAGCACTGGTTTAGGGGACGGTGTGGTTTAAAGCTGACCATCTTTAATGACAGTAGTAGCTACTCGCAGCCAGCGGGACGGAGCGTATGAGGGAAGGTGCAGCGGGGTGATGGTGGGACTGACTTCATGCAGCTGTATTAAAATTCATTCTGAGACAAACGCTTGTGCGACTTGTGTGTGTGCTGCAGAAGGTGGTTCACGTGGGAGTGGGAGTGTGCACGTATGGAAGTGTGTAGAGGTGCGCACCCACCTGTGACAGACAAGTCAGGGTTTGGGCAGTAGCCATAGTTTGTTGAGCGCTACTCGTTTATTCATTCATCATTTTCTCTCTTTAAATCGCTGGTTTTCATTTTTCCATGTATCTCTGCGCTGTGATAGCGCTCCGAAATGCATCCTTGGATCTCAGCGTGTCCGTTAGCCTCCTGCTGCGTCACAAAGCTGCCAACCCGAGGACCCGACCTCCTCCAGTCTGCAGCTAAAAGGCTTGTTTTTAGAAACCGCAACAGAATATTTATGGATGTGAACGGGTAGATGTATGTGTATGTCTAACCGTGCAGCCTTCAGTCAGGCCGCGCAGCCTTCAGTCAGGCCGTGCAGCCTTCAGTCTAACCGCGCAGCCTTCAGTCTAACCGTGCAGCCTTCAGTCAGGCCGCGCAGCCTTCAGTCAGGCCGCGCAGCCTTCAGTCAGGCCGCGCAGCCTTAAGTCTAACCGCGCAGCCTTCAGTCAGGCCGTGCAGCCTTCAGTCTAACCGCGCAGCCTTCAGTCTAACCGTGCAGCCTTCAGTCAGGCCGCGCAGCCTTCAGTCTAACCGCGCAGCCTTCAGTCAGGCCGCGCAGCCTTCAGTCAGGCCGCGCAGCCTTCAGTCAGGCCGCGCAGCCTTAAGTCTAACCGCGCAGCCTTCAGTCAGGCCGTGCAGCCTTCAGTCTAACCGCGCAGCCTTCAGTCTAACCGTGCAGCCTTCAGGCTAACCATGCAGCCTTCAGTCAGGCCGCGCAGCCTTCAGTCTAACCGCGCAGCCTTCAGTCTAACCGCGCAGCCTTCAGTCTAACCGTGCAGCCTTCAGTCAGGCCGCGCAGCCTTCAGTCTAACCGTGCAGCCTTCAGTCAGGCCGCGCAGCCTTAAGTCAGGCCGTGCAGCCTTAAGTCTAACCGCGCAGCCTTCAGTCAGGCCGTGCAGCCTTCAGTCTAACCGCGCAGCCTTCAGTCTAACCGCGCAGCCTTCAGTCAGGCCGTGCAGCCTTCCGTCAGGCCGCGCAGCCTTCAGTCTAACCGCGCAGCCTTCAGTCTAACCGCGCAGCCTTCAGTCAGGCCGCGCAGCCTTCAGTCAGGCCGCGCAGCCTTCAGTCAGGCCGAGCAGCCTTCAGTCAGGCCGTGCAGCCTTCAGTCAGGCCGTGCAGCCTTCAGTCTAACCGTGCAGCCTTCAGTCAGGCCGTGCAGCCTTCAGTCTAACCGTGCAGCCTTCAGTCAGGCCGTGCAGCCTTCAGTCTAACCGCGCAGCCTTCAGTCTAACCGCGCAGCCTTCAGTCTAACCGCGCAGCCTTCAGTCTAACCGTGCAGCCTTCAGTCAGGCCGCGCAGCCTTCAGTCTAACCGTGCAGCCTTCAGTCAGGCCGCGCAGCCTTAAGTCAGGCCGTGCAGCCTTAAGTCTAACCGCGCAGCCTTCAGTCAGGCCGTGCAGCCTTCAGTCTAACCGCGCAGCCTTCAGTCTAACCGCGCAGCCTTCAGTCTAACCGCGCAGCCTTCAGTCAGGCCGTGCAGCCTTCAGTCAGGCCGCGCAGCCTTCAGTCAGGCCGTGCAGCCTTCAGTCTAACCGTGCAGCCTTCAGTCAGGCCGTGCAGCCTTCAGTCTAACCGTGCAGCCTTCAGTCAGGCCGTGCAGCCTTCAGTCAGGCCGTGCAGCCTTCAGTCTAACCGTGCAGCCTTCAGTCAGGCCGTGCAGCCTTCAGTCAGGCCGTGCAGCCTTCAGTCAGGCCGTGCAGCCTTCAGTCAGGCCGCGCAGCCTTCAGTCAGGCCGCGCAGCCTTCAGTCAGGCCGAGCAGCCTTCAGTCAGGCCGTGCAGCCTTCAGTCTAACCGTGCAGCCTTCAGTCAGGCCGCGCAGCCTTCCGTCAGGCCGCGCCGCCTTCCGTCGGGCCGCGCAGCCTTCAGTCGGGCCGCGCAGCCTCGAGTCTAACCGTGCAGCCTTCAGTCTAACCGTGCAGCCTTCCGTCAGGCCATGCAGCCTTCCGTCAGGCCGCGCAGCCTTCAGTCGGGCCGCGCAGCCTTCAGTCGGGCCGCGCAGCCTCGAGTCTAACCGTGCAGCCTTCAGTCTAACCGTGCAGCCTTCCGTCAGGCCGTCCGTTCCTCTCCAGGCTAAAAGGTTCCAGTCTGACAGATTATTGATCAGCTGATCGACTTTATTAAAACATCTTGACACATTTACATGTTTACAAGGACGCGCTCTGCAGCATGCAAGCAACAACTGATCAATATCTAATCAATACACATCAGCTGGAAAATGCAGCATGGTTACCATGGCAACAGCAATGATGATGATGATGGAGACTCGTGTTCCGACAGAAGAGAGTCTCAAACAGAAGTTTGTCATAAATAAACATTTATTTTAAATCCAGTGTGTTTCACTGGTTCTGCACAAGAACCACGTGAAGATCCAGATCCAGCAGAGTCCAGGTTCTGCCGGTCTAAGGTGAGGCATGTTAGGAACCCTGTACTGGAGTGAGCCAGAGAACCGGGTCTTCGTAGAACCAACAGATCAGGTTCTGGTTAGAAACTTCAGACCAGTAAATGGTTTTCTCTGGGTCTATGAATGATCCAGAACCCAGAGGTTTGTTCTCAGTCAGAATCCAGTGAGAGGTTCTGAGTCTGAGTTCATCCATGAGGAACGCTGGAACTCTAAAAAGAGCCCAACATGAAGAGCAGAACCAAGCAGAACTGAAGGGTTCTGCAGGTTCTACGTTCTCTAAGTGCAGAACATCTGTGGAACTCTCAGGGTTCTGGAGGAGGTGAGAGAACCGGCATCTGCTCCAAACATAAACTAAGATGTTAGATTAGCAACATCAATGTGTTTAAATGTGCTAGAGGTTCTACAGCTGTTCTGCGGGTTTGGACTGGATGCTGTGGTTCTGGAAGATCAGCTGGTTCTGTGGGATAGAACTGAGCAGAGCAGAACGTCTTTGGTTTCTCCAGCAGGAGGCTGACTGAAGAACGTCGTGTGGAACGGTTCTAGATGTGAAGCAGTACAACCAGAACCCAGCAGAACATCTTGTGCAGAAGGAGAAACGGAACCCTGACCAGAGGAGTCGGTTATGTCGGGGTTCTAGAAGGGCATTCCTCCAGAGATCTGGCGGGCCACCTGATCCTCCGGGCTCTCCTCCTTGTCCTTCCTTTCCTGGTTCCAGTCCTTCAGGCCCTCCGGCAGGGACGTGTCCTCGTCCTCGCCACCGGTTCCCTCCACAAACTCCTCATACGTCGACTTCTCTGCGAACGGCCGCTTGCCCAGCAGCTCCACCATGTCGTTTTTATCCAGAACCTCCTTTTCCAGCAGCCGCTGAGCCACCTGGAGAACGCCAAAGGAGGAGACGGATCAGAATCACAACCCAGAACATCACGTTGTTCCAGCTGGTTCTGAAGGAGAACACAGCCTGCAGAACATCAGCTGGAGTCTGAGAACTTATCTGCTGAGAACCATCAGCTCCAAAGTTCTGGTTCTGATTTGAGAGGAAGAACCAACATTTTTACAGATCTGAAACTTTCCAGCGATCAGTTCCACCTAGCTCAGGTGGAAGCTCAGAACCCAAACCTGGACCAGGGTCCAGCCTGTTCTCCAGCTGACGTTCTACCATCTACAGACCAGGATTCTGTTCTAGAAAAGCTCAGGAACATTTCAGAGACAGTTCCTTCTAGAGAACACCTGCAGGGAACCACAGAGAACACTGAACCACCCGGCTGAAACGGGTCCCACACAGAACCCACAGCTGGGAACCAGATCTGAACTGGATCTCGGTACCTTCTCCACCTCTGTCTTCTTGTCGTTCAGCAGCTTCTGGGTTCTCTGGTAGGCCTCGCTGATCAGGGTTCTGACCTCGGTGTCGATGAGGCGGGCCGTGGCCTCGCTGTACGGTTTCTCCAGGACCATCTCACCCTGCCGCGGCAGATCGAAGGACACCTGGCCCACCTTTGGGTTCATCCCAAACTGAACGATCTGCAGGAGGACACAGAGAGCGGCGAGTCAGGCGACCAGAACTGACAGGAACCAGTTCTGCCCATCTCCAGCTCACCTGAGCGTAGGCGCTCTGCGTGACCTTCCTCAGGTCGTCCTGAGCTCCGGTTGTGATGCGTCCAAAGAAGATCTCCTCAGAGACCCGGCCTCCCAGGGTCATGCACATCCGGTCCAGCAGCTGCTCTTTGGTGTACAGGTACTGCTCTTTGGGCAGGTACTGGGCGTAACCCAGACCCTTCCCCCTGGGAATGATGGACACCTGGACAGGTAACCAGGACACACAGACACACCTCAGGATAAACAACCCCATGGTTCCATAAGAACTGAGTTCTATGTGAACCAGGCCCTGTAAGAACTGGTTTCTGTCAGGACCAGGTTCCGTGAAAAACAGGTTCTGTAAGAACCGGGTCTTGTGAAAACTGGGATTTATGAGGACCAGGTTCAGTGAGGACCAGTTTCAGTTCTCCAGTAAAGTTATAGCACAAAAGGTGAAACCATGAGGTCCAATCCCATCCGCCCCTGCAGCCATGTGACCCTTCAGTTGGACTCTAGGGGTCATGTGGAACCTCCTCGGTCCCTGAAAGGAGATCTGGATGGGACTGAACCTCCTGCAGACCTTAAGCAAAGGGTCGGCGTGCTCCAGGAACCACCCAGCAACGGCATGACCGGCCTCGTGATACGCCACCGTCTTCTTCTCCTCCGGCTGCAGAACCTGAGTCTTCTTCTCCAGACCTGAACAAAGAACACATGAGATCACAAAAACCAGTTCTGCTGGATCTGGTTCTGGTTCAACTGTCTCACCTCCGATGACCCTCTCTATGGCCTGTTCAAAGTGTGTTTGGCTGATGGCGTCGGACAGGTGTCGGGCGGCGATCAGAGCAGCTTCGTTACAGACGTTAGCGATGTCGGCGCCTGGAAGACACAGAGGACGGAGAAATAACTTGGGTGGGACAGACAGGTGAGACCGGCAGACAGGTGAGACCGGCAGACAGGTGACACCGGCAGACAAGGTGAGACCCGCAGACAAGGTGAGACTGGCAGACAAGGTGAGACCGGCAGACAGGTGAGACCGGCAGACAGGTGAGACCGGCAGACAAGGTGAGACCGGCAGACACCATTACCTGAAGGTGATGTTACCTGAAAATCCAGGTGTGAGGGCGGCCATCTTTCTTGCCAGACCATCTTTGTCCATGTCCGTCTCCAGCTTCAGAGGACGCAGGTGGACTTTAAATATTGATGCCCGTCCTTTGATGTCTGGAGGACCTGAGGTGATGAAACAGAACCTGAGCCTAACTGGACCCTAGAACCTGCAGAGCTCACCTGAGCAGGTCCACCTCCAACTTACCGATATAGATCTGTCTGTCGAAGCGTCCGGGTCTCATCAGAGCCGGGTCCAGAATATCCGGTCTGTTGGTTCCTGCCAGAACCACCACATTGGTGGCAGTATTGAATCCTGGAACACGGAGAAGCAGAACGTCATGATCTGTGGTTCTGAGTCCAGAACCTGACATAAATGTTCCATAAAGCAGAATCTGCAGAACCCCCCGAACTCTGCAGAACCCCCCGAACTCTGCAGACCCCCTGAACTCTGCAGAACCCTCCGAACTCTGCAGAACCCTCCGAACTCTGCAGATCCCCCCGAACTCTGCAGAACCTCCCGAACTCTGCAGAACCTCCCGAACTCTGCAGAACCCTCCAAACTCTGCACACCCCCTGAACTCTGCAGAACCCCCCAAACTCTGCAGAACCCCCCGAACTCTGCAGAACCCCCCTGAACTCTGCAGAACCCCCCTAACTCTGCAGAACCCCCCTGAACTCTGCAGAACCCCCCTAACTCTGCAGAACCCCCCTGAACTCTGCAGAACCCCCCTAACTCTGCAGAACCCCCCTAACTCTGCAGAACCCCCCTGAACTCTGCAGAACCCCCCGAACTCTGCAGAACCCCCCTGAACTCTGCAGAACCCTCCAAACTCTGCACACCCCCTGAACTCTGCAGAACCCCCCAAACTCTGCAGAACCCCCCGAACTCTGCAGAACCCCCTTGAACTCTGCAGAACCCCCCTAACTCTGCAGATCCCCCCGAACTCTGCAGATCCCCCCGAACTCCCCAAACAGAGGTGACGGAGTGACGGAGCCATGGAGCGCTGTGCTGCTGGAACATTAAAAACCACTTAGAACCAGCTCTAGAACCAGCAGTGGAACCACTTTGGGAAAAAGTACGAATCATTCAAACCCCAACAGAACAGAACCTGACAGCATGATGAAAACTCACCGTCCATCTCCACAAGGAGCTGGTTCAGAGTGTTCTCCTGCTCGCTCTGTCCTCCAAAGTTTCCTCTTCCTCTCTTCCGGCCGACGGCGTCGATCTCATCGATGAAGAGGATGCAGGGAGCGTTCTTCCTCGCCATCACAAACAGGTCTCGGACCTGGACAGAAACCAGGATATTGACTTTGTTTCCTCTGGAACTATTCCTCCTTATCCTCCACCCTTTCTCCACCTGTCCTACCCTAGCAGCCCTTCCTCACCCTGGCGGGGCCCACGCCTACGAACATCTCCAGGAACTCTGAGCCGTTGACGGTGATGAAGGGAACGTTTGCTTCTCCAGCCGTCGCCTTGGCCAGCAGAGTTTTTCCAGTTCCCGGCGGTCCGGTCAGAATAGCTCCCTGTAGGACCACAGACATGCCGGAACATGTCACCACAAACATCACATGCTGGATCTTGTCACTAACACAAACAGTGAGGTTTATTTATTGGGAGGCTTTAACATTGACCAGAGTTCTTCTGTCCAATGAAATCCAAACGAATGAGTCTGCTGCTTGTGGTCTAAATTATAAATGAACCATTAGAGTGTCTACCTGTACCGACCATATCTTCACAAACATGTCACATCTCTGCACTGACTCTTCATCCTCTCCTGCAGGCTTCAGAGACCATAATTTAATAACTACAGTAAGAAAACTAAAATACCAAGAACTGGTCCAAAGATTATGAGAAAAAGAACATTTAATAAGTTTAATCTGGATAAATATGTAGAAGAGACAAAAAAAGCCTAACATTCCTGTCGAGGAAGACCCAGAAGAAGCTTTTCAGACATTTGATAAGTTGTTAAGAGACAGTGAACAAACATCACCTGTAAAGACGTTTACTGTGCGTAAGTTAAACGACGGTGATTTAAAACAACCAACGCTAAAAAGAGCTCAGGCTAAGCTGACTGCAGTCACACTGGCTTAAATATAACTTATAACCAAAAAACTCTGTAACTGAACAAAACAAAGTACAGAAGAAAAAATATTATAATGACAACATAAACTACTAATGACAGTACACAATTATGGAAAACTCTAAATCCTCTCCTGAAAGGCTTTACTTCTATATCCTCCTACCTGGAGACAAACTGTGGATTTATAACTAAATCTCATGATATAATCATTTAAACAATTATTTTTAAATAAAACTGATTCCTTTAGAAACACCTTAAAATTAACCAAAGAAAATATGTTTTAAATTAATAAATAAAATCATAAGTAATAAAAAATGCAATTTTACTTTCAAAAATATAAATTTATCGCTTGTGGAACTATTACTGTTAACATAGAAGGATAAACCTCCTGGACGATAAAACCTGGAGCCTCTGTCTTCGTTCCGAGTGGAACCCACCTCGTCTTTCATGTCACTCCGCTGCTAATCGCTCTCCACTGGCTTCCAGTTGCAGAGCATCAGATTCAAAGCTCTGCTTCTGGCTTACAAAACAATAACCCAAACGGCTCCGGTCTACCTCCACTCCTTAATCCAGAGCTACACTCCCTCTCCACAGTTATGCTCTGCCAGTGAAAGACGCCTAGTGCTCCCACCACAAGGTGGCGCCACATCAGTAGCTAGACTCTTCTCCTCTGTTGTTCCCCGGTGGTGGAACGATCTACCAAACTCCGTCCGATCTGCAGAGTCCTTATCCACTTTTAAAAGCAAGCTAAAGACTCAGTTGTTTAAGGAGCATTTCCACACTTAGCTTAACTCTTCTACTCAGAATGAGTTAGAAAGATTTGTCCAGATCTTTGGTTCAACCAGGTACTGAAGAAGCTGCTGCACTTATGTCCAAGATGATGTTTGATGAAATCATGATGTCGTATTTAAACAAAATGACTTAAAAAAAAAACTATAAAATCCTTAAACAAACACAAAAATAATAATTAGCACTGCTTCCAGCTCTACATGCAGCACCTGGACTCCACCTGGTCCACCTGGACTCCACCTGGTCCACCTGGACTCCAGCAGTCTGACTAATTACTTAATTATGACGTCCCTCTCGTTTGAATGCATGCTTGTGTTGTTCTTACTCTCAAATGTAAGTCACTTTGGATAAAAGCGTCTGCTAAATGACTGTAGAATAGAATAGAATAGAATAGAATAGAATAGAATATCAGTGTTTTAATGAAAATAAATTTATTTCAGTAATTCTTCTATCAAAAAATTAAAAAATGAAATTCACAGAAACAGTCGACAGATTAGTTTTCTCCCAATTCAGAGTAAATTAATGGAAAAAATGATGAATGAACAGATTATTTGATATTTTAAAGACAACGTATTAACATGTTATCAGCCTGCTTCCAGATAAAATTATTCCACGGCGACTGCTTTAACCCAGCTGATGGATGACTGCTTCTGGACTTTTATTACTTGACTTTGGGCTGAATTTGATGTCCTGTGGCTTTGTGGAACCAGCGCTACAGTTAATTATTAGTTCTTTGTGGGATAAACAGCTGGTTTATTATAACGGCCGCTACATGTAAACATGGAGGCCGCGGGGCAGTCGTCTCGGCCGTCTTCTGTTCACAAGATTTACCAATGATTTACCATCAGTGTTAAGAAAAGACGCGTTTCAGTGTTTGCTGAGGACACAACTGTAAACAAAGTCAACAAATGACAGGAAAACAAGAACTGAACATGTGGTGAACTGGGTGGACGGTAACTCCTTTTAAATGTTTCTAAAACTACAAGCGTAGTTATTGGTACAAATCATTCTCTAAGAGATAAACCTCAACTTAAAATAAATCTGTAAAGCAGCTGGGAGTGATAATAAACCATCCTGGTAAAACCACATTCGGTCTGTAAAAGATGCTCAGAATATCTAAGCAAACAATTAAAGATTAAAGGATATTAGAAAGAAAAAGCAGCGTGTTGCTCTGAAATGTGGTTTCAGGACAAATGTTGTTAAAATGCTTCGAATCTTCTGGTTATGGGTGAAGGACAGATTTATTTTCACTGATTCATTTTTAAATAATATTATTATGACAAAAACACGTCAACATTTTACCAGAAACTTCCATTTAGCAAAGACACACATAATTCCTGGACAAGGCGCATGGTAGGCCGTGTTTCACCCTACCGAAACGTAAACCCAGGTTAGGCCAACGTACATGTTTAGAGCCATGAAGCTCACTACCACCAAATATTACACAACAACGTTTACGTTTTAAAACGCATCTGAAAATATAAAAATAATCAGATTTAAACTGAATAACGTGCGAGTGTATTTCCGTATGATAGTATATAAGTATGACTACTTTGTAAATGAATGTATAAATTAGGACAATGTTTGGAAATTAATGTTTTATTAGTCGAAAAAGTGAGATGATCAAAACATTATTTTAATATTTAATTTGTAATCTGTGAAAAATGTGAGTTGTGTACTTTTTCTACTGTAAACTGACCCCAGGAAGAACATCTGATGCAGCATGCTGCTGATAAACATGAACCACTCCCCATCCAGGCCTCGATGATCCTGACCTCCAGGAAAAACCGCCTCCTACCATCTGGGAAAACGTACCTTAGGAATCTTGGCACCCAGGTCCTGATACTGTTTGGGGTTCTTCAGGAAGTTGACGAACTCCATGATCTCCAGCTTGGCCTCCTCGCAGCCGGCCACATCTTTGAACTTGACATCAATCTCGTCTTTCAGGATCTTGGCCGTAGTCTCGCGAACGCTGAACAGCCCCCCCATTCCCCTGCCGGGCCGCCCCGCCCCCGCCGGGCCCCGCCGCAGCATGAAGAGCAGAAAGCCGATGATGAGCACTGTGGGAAGCATGCTTAGCAGGAACGTCCTGCGGAAGAAAACAACATCGGAGGAGGTTAGCACTGGAGGACTGATCTGATCCAAGCTAGTCCGGCTCAGCGCTCCTTACCCGTCGCTTTCGGTGGAGTAGACCACTGGCAGGCGGTTCTCCCCCTCGATGCCGAGCTCGTACTGGGCCGTCTCCAGGTTCCTCTCGAACGTGTCCACGCTACCAATGTTAAACCAGACGTACTGCTGCAGACGCAAAACAGAGGAGGTGTCACTCCCAGAACCAAAATCCGGTTCCAGAACCTAGTTCTGGTACCAGAACCAGGGTCAAACCTGACACTGGAACCATAACATAGTACTGACTACGCACCCCGTCCACTGGCATCTTCCCCGGAGCGAAGACCACTTTGACGTAACGCTTGTTGACAACCTCCAACCGATCAACCTGGCAGATGACACAGAGACATCATCACAGCTGCAGCCAATCAGAAAACACCACCTGTTGAGGTATGAGTATAGGTGTGTGCAGTTATGTGCCCAGGTGTGTCTAGATTAGGGCTGGGTGGTGTGGTCTAAAACTGGCATCCTGATTTTTTTTTTTTTGCCTTTTCCTGATACACGATTTATACCTCGATGTTTTGTCTCCTCTAAAACTCTGTAAACAAAGAATTCAACATCATCAGCATAAAAACACACCAGTAGCATTTAAGCAAACTGTTTATTTTAGCTTTATTTTTCACTTTCAACCAACTTTTTATTCTGAACCAGAGACCTGCTCTCACTTAAGCCTGCCGCACACGAGAGCTATCTACTGAGCTAAAAGTCATTTGAGACTGTTTTCTCAGCAGAGAGCTCGCCATGTGCGCCTCATTTTCGCCGAACTTTCTACCTCGCGAGGCCTTGAGGTGAAAACCAAACACGTTTGATATTTTTTGCCTCGCAAGGCAAAAAACTCACCGTGTGCGTGCTACGAAAGTTACGTGCTGAGGGCAGAAATTCAAGTGACCAATCAAGAAGCGCCCTCCGCTCACATGATTCGCTCACATGGTTCCAAGATGGCGACCCACAGCGAAGTTGTTAATGACTACATTTTGGAAGATAAATTGGTCGAAATGTGGCCAGACTATCCCTGTTTATATGCCATCACCTCGCCGGACTTTAAAAACAGGGACAAGCGCGAGCAGGCATTCAAGGAGATGGCAGCAAGATTAGACCAGACAGGTACGAACTGTGCAACGTCATGGGTACCAGCTAGGTTTTCCAACTGCCCCGTATTAGCCGGGAGCTTGAAACATCCTGTGTACGGTGTTATATGACTGTAATTTGACTTGCCGAACTACACATGCATATAGACGGAACAGCTATACCAAGGCCAGAAAACCTCAAACAAGTGGAAGTGCCAGGAAACACCTGACCAAACGTTCCAAATGGCTTTTGGAAAAACTGCAATTTCTTGCTCCCTACATCGCTGCTCGGCCAACAATAACAAACTTGGATACGGTAAGTATTTCCTCAATAATGTATTTATTAATCACAATATTGCAACATATGTGTACATAAAAAATACAGTTGGAAAGATTCACCATAAGAAATGTACAGTGTCTGTCTAATCAGCTTTTGGACTTGTTGGAGGAGAAAAGGCCTGAACTGATTTTTGCCAACTAGAAACATAGGGAACTCTTTGGAGACAAATGACATTAGATTCATCCTACTGAATTCACACTACCTTAGTTTTGATTTCCTGTCTACTTTATACCATCACTGACTGACCATGTCATGCTGCCACGGCACAGCTCCATAGTCAGAATTGAAATAGTCAGTAAGGAGCTGCCTTTGTAACTTTGCATCAGCTTTGGGGTTTCGATCAGTAGTTGGCTGCTATCCTGTCAGGGGGGATCATTCCTCCATGCTCCAGCAGTCAGGGGATGGTTAGCAGTGTCTTCACTATCACAAATGCTGATGTAGGAAAGCTTGTTGTTTTCCACCATATAGTTATGTAGACAACAGGCAGCCAAAATGACTTGATGCACTTTATCAGGCCTGAGATTGATTGTTGTCAAAAACACCCTGAACCTGTTGGAGAGAATGCCACATGCATTCTCGACCACCCGTCTAGCCCTGGATAACCCATAATTAAAAATTTGTTTTTTGGTGGTCCAGGTTTCTGTGTGGGTACGGTTTCATCAGTGTTAGTGACAGTGGGAATGCGTCATCACCAACTATGTGGTAGTTAATTTTGCTGCTGGATATTCCATTTATCTCTTCAGCTGGTGGCAAATTCAGGGAGTTTTCACTCAGTGTTTCTTTAATGCTGAGTTTGCAAAAATGCCAGCATCTCCTGCACGACCAGTTGCCCCCACATCTACATATGGGGACTTGTAATCTGCATTTACAAGAGCTAAGAGTACAACACTGAAGAAATGTTTGTAGTTGAAGTACTCTGAACCACTGTTTTCAGGCTGTTGGATGGCAATGTGTTTGCCCTCAGTTGCTCCGACGCAACAAGGATAGTTCCACCTCTCCTTGAATTCCTTGGCCTGTTCACCTGTTGTTGTCCGGACCTGAAAAAAAAGAGATATTTAATGTTTGCTTTTAATTTAATAATTTCAGCCATCACCATCTGATACAGCTGGCAGTGAGGACGCCATTGATGTGCTAGATGATGGCCAAAGCGAAGACCCCAATGATGCATCTTCTGTCTTTAAAAGTGAAGCCGATGAAGGAGAAAGCAGTACAAGCACATCTACCCCCAAATTCACAAAACAACCCATCATACGAACAAACCATCTGAAACAGCAACGAGATGCTGAAGAATATCAGTTGATAAAAGGGTTGGCTGAGTCAGTTACTCAGAGAAACAAGGCACAAAAAAAATCAGTGGAAGATGATGCAGTTTGTGCATTTGGTCGGTATGTCACACAAACGTTGTCTGAGTTTGATCCATACACTAGAAACATGGCGCAATTCCATATTAATAATATTTTATTTCAGGCACAAATGGGAACACTTGGCCAAATTACACACCCCATCCGCCCAAGACCACCACCAATGTTTAACCACCAGCCACAACCATTTCATCCCCGACATGAGTGGGTGGGTCCCAAACAAGCTGTTTACCAAAATCATGTCTCAGGTGACAACGACCAAGTGTATGAAACACTGTAATATTTTCATTGCAAATGTTGTGTATACATACAAAGTTTATGTTTTTTACTTTGAGTTTTTGTGTGTGTGTGTGTCAGTGCCACTTCACAGCCTCCTCACCAGCGAGTGTCAGTGTGTGAGTCAGTGTGAATGTATTATTTTCCTCACCTCAGCTTTTGTTTGTCTTTTGATTTTTGTCGACCTCCCTAAACAGTGTGACACAGTTGAGACCTCTAAAGAAATTAAGACTAGGTCCATGTTATTGTTTACAATTCTGTTCATTGTTTGAAATGAATGTTTACAAACATTTTTCTTTCATTCATAGATGTCTTATGTGTGATTCTACTGTTCTATTTTTGGAACATATTAGGCTAATAGAGCATTTATTTTTGTAAACTGCTTTATTTAATAACTTGTTGCATCTGTAGTGCATACTGTTGTGTTTGAATAAAATGCAGTTCATTACCTTCATATACTGCTCCCTCATTGTGCTGTACAACACCTGGCATGTCTCATCAACAATATTTCAGACTGTCCTTTCTCCAGCCCTGAATTGAAATGCCAGACTTCCAAATGTTTCACCTTAAAATATACAAACATTAAAATCTTATGAGCTTTATGCTTTATGAAAGCATAATGTAGTTGTGATGGCCTTGCTTTTTCTAACAAAATTGACATAATTCTTTTTGGTAGAGCTAGCTACATATAAACATAGTAAACTAGGGCCAGCCACAGTCATCCTGCATGTAATGTAATTTACATTGTAAAAAACATACCTGTAGCCAGGAATCTGAGCGTGATGGCAAGCCTCTCTCCGGGACTGATACCCTGTCGCATCGTGGTATCAACTTTGAGGATCGATGGACCCACCATTTCCAACACCCTCTCGAAGGATTCTCTGTCCAGGCGGTGGTATTGCCGGAAGGATTCTGGGTCTTCGAGTCGCATCTCTTGGAGAAGATTAGCATAAACTCCTTGCCCTGTCCTGCTTTGCAGCCATGACCTCACCCATGTTCTCCTAACTTTAGAACGCCGGCGACGACGGCGCCTCATCAACAGAAGGAGTAGCAATATTTCCTCCATATCCACCTCTGTCTCCGTTTCATTCATTTCTGACAAGAGGGGGCTGCCATCTTGGAATCATGTGAGCGGAGGGCGCTTCTTGATTGGTCACTTGAATTTCTGCCCTCAGCACGTAACTTTCGTAGCACGCACACGGTGAGTTTTTTGCCTCGCGAGGCAAAAAATATCAAACGTGTTTGGTTTTCACCTCAAGGCCTCGCGAGGTAGAAAGTTCGGCGAAAATGAGGCGCACATGGCGAGCTCTCTGCTGAGAAAACAGTCTCAAATGACTTTTAGCTCAGTAGATAGCTCTCATGTGCGGCAGGCTTTAAAAACCAGTGTTTCCCCAACATCAACCACCACCACCCCTTCATTTTCTGCACCGCTTCATCCAGTTCAGGATCGCGGGGAAGCTGGAGCCTATTCCAGCAATTAACAGGCAAGAGTACAGACAGGTACACCTGGACAGGTACACCTGGACAGGTACACCTGGATAGGTCACCAGTCCAACACGGAGAGACAATCAACAGCTCACTCACTCCTAGGGAGAATTTAGAGATTAACCTAGCATGCACGTCATTGGACGGTGGGAGAAAGCCAGAGTACCCATGCAAACTCCACACAGAAAGGCCAAGGACCCAAACCAGAACCAGCCTGGGCAGCTCTAATGTGAAATGGCTAAATGTTCCACAGCTTTGAAGCAGCAACCTAAAAAGCTCCGTCAGCCCTGGATCCGAGCCTGGAGGATCTTCAGAAGGAGGTGTGTAGAGGACCTCCAAGTCCTGGCTGGAGCAGAAGCTCTGACAGATGCGAGGAAGACAAACCAGACTTTAAAATGAAGAAATAAAACTTTTTACCGAGTCCTAAAACTAACGAGAGCCGATGCAAAGTAGCAGCAGGGTCATGTGATCACGAGGCCTCCTCCTGTCTGAGCTGCTGTCGGTGCAAAGATGGCTGGGCCCAATACAGGGAGCTGCAAGGAGGTGGAGGAGAAGCAGCTGGAGGAGAAGGAGGAGGAGAAGGTGGAGGAGAAAAAGGAGGTGGAGGTGAAGCAGCTGGAGGAGAAGGAGGAGGAGAAGGTGGAGGAGAAAAAGGAGGTGGAGGAGAAGCAGCTGGAGGAGAAGGTGGAGGAGAAGCAGCTGGAGGAGAAGGAGGAGGAGAAGGTGGAGGAGAAAAAGGAGGTGGAGGTGAAGCAGCTGGAGGAGAAGGAGGAGGAGAAGGTGGAGGAGAAAAAGGATGTGGAGGAGAAGCAGCTGGAGGAGAAGGAGGAGGAGAAGGTGGAGGAGAAAAAGGAGGTGGAGGAGAAGCAGCTGGAGGAGAAGGTGGAGGAGAAGCAGCTGGAGGAGAAGGAGGTGGAGAAGAAGAAGGTGGAGAAGGAGGAGGAGAAGGTGGAGGAGAAACAGCTGGAGAAGGAGGAGGTGGAGGAGAAGAAGGAGGTGGAGTTTCCTGCTCCAGTGTTCTAAGAACTTCGTGTCCATCTGGAAACATGAACAGCTGAACGAGCCGTCGTCTCCTCCTCGTCGTCGTCGTATTACTGATTAAAATGTCTGCCATTCAGCTTCAACCTCTTAATGCTAACTAGCCAGCTAGCTGCCTGCTGCTAACTAGCTAGCTGCCTGCTGCTAACTAGCTAGCTAGCTGGCTGAAAATCCCACCAAGACGTTAAAACGCTGCTGTGATCGTTCATCCTCCATGTTCACCTTACAGTTTTATATCCTTCGTAACACGTCTCGGACACATCGAGTGAATCCAATAGATCGTCCAGCTCTGGTCTAGATGTGTCCAGGTGTGTGAGTAGGTGTGTTTAGATGTGTCCAGGTGTGTGTGTGTAGATGTGTTTAGATGTGTCCAGGTGTGTGTGTGTAGATGTGTTTAGATGTGTCCAGGTGTGTGTGTGTAGATGTGTTTAGATGTGTCCAGGTGTGTGTGTGTAGATGTGTTTAGATGTGTCCAGGTGTGTGTGTAGGTGTGTCCTCACCATGCCTTTGGATAGGTAGTTATTGACAAAGTCCTTCCAGGTGACCTCCCGTCCTCCGTCCCTCAGGAAGAAGTAGTAGGTGATGGTGGTCCAGAACGCCACGCCACTCAGCAAGTACATCCGGAATTCCTTATCATCCCAGGGAATGTCCCCCTGGAACAAAGACAGGTGGACACTGGACAACCACACCTGTCTCAGCAGGTGATCCACACCTGTTCAACTCACATCAGGCTGCTCCAGATTCAGAACCAGGAACTGACCTTCTGCAGCCGGCTGTACCAGTGTGAGTCCTCCTTACGTCCTCCTCGTTTCCCACCTCCTCCTCCTCCTCCGCCTCCTCCTCCTCCTCCTGACCTCCCAGCTGCTCTCTGAGTGTTGGAAGTTTTAGATTCTGAGAGGAGGGAATGATCCAACACACCAAAAGCATTAAGGCCAGAACCAGAACTGGAACCAAGCTGAAATGTGGAGCTTCTCTACCTTTAGCTTCAGAGTTCTTCACAGGTTTTTGACCTTCTGGAAAATATTTCTCAAAACCTGAAAACAGAAAAAATATGTTACAGCAGGACCACCTGACCCGGTTCTGTGGTTCTGAGTCCAGTATGAGCAGACGGATGCTGGTGCAGGGTCATCCGGACCTCAGAGACTCTTCAAAGGTGAAAGAAACCAGCAAACAGAGCCTGTGTGAGGAAAATCCGGAGCGAAGGACAGAAGCGGAACAGTAGAACCGAGGTGGTCTGGCCTGGATGAAGAACTGGACGACTGCCAACAGGGGGCAGTACAATGGCACACAGGGACCTCCTCCTCTACCTCCACCCACAGCCTGTCTCCTGAGACCTCCTCCACCTCTAGCCTGTCTCCTGAGATCTCCTCCAACTCTAGCCTGTCTCCAGAGACCTCCTCCACCTCTAGCCTGTCTCCAGAGTCCTCCTCCACCTCTAGCTTGTCTCCAGAGACCTCCTCCAACTCTAGCCTGTCTCCAGAGTCCTCCTCCACCTCTAGCCTGTCTCCTGAGATCTCCTCCAACTCTAGCCTGTCTCCAGAGACCTCCTCCACCTCTAGCCTGTCTCCAGAGTCCTCCTCCACCTCTAGCTTGTCTCCAGAGACCTCCTCCACCTCTAGCCTGTCTCCAGAGTCCTCCTCCACCTCTAGCTTGTCTCCAGAGACCTCCTCCACCTCTAGCCTGTCTCCAGAGTCCTCCTCCACCTCTAGCTTGTCTCCAGAGACCTCCTCCACCTCTAGCTTGTCTCCAGAGACCTCCTCCAACTCTGGCCTGTCTCCTGAGACCTCCTGCAACTCTAGCCTGTCTCCTGAGACCTCCTGCAACTCTAGCCTGTCTCCTGAGACCTCCTCCACCTCTAGCCTGTCTCCAGAGACCTCCTCCACCTCTAGCCTGTCTCCAGAGTCCTCCTCCACCTCTGGCCTGTCTCCAGAGTCCTCCTCCACCTCTAGCCTGTCTCCTGAAACCTCCTCCACCTCTGGCCTGTCTCCAGAGTCCTCCTCCACCTCTGGCCTGTCTCCTGAGACATCCTCCACCTCTGGCCTGTCTCCTGAGACCTCCTCCACCTCTGGTCTGTCTCCTGAGACCTCCTCCACCTCTGGTATGTCTCCAGAGTCCTCCTCCACCTCTGGCCTGTCTCCTGAGACCTCCTCCACCCACAGCCTGTCTCCTGAGACCTCCTCCACCTCTAGCCTGTCTCCAGCACCTCTAGCCTGTCTCCAGAGTCCTCCTCCACCTCTGGCCTGTCTCCAGAGACCTCCTCCACCTCTGGCCTGTCTCCTGAGACCTCCTCCACCTCTAGCCTGTCTCCAGAGTCCTCCTCCACCTCTGGCCTGTCTCCAGAGACCTCCTCCACCTCTGGCCTGTCTCCAGAGACCTCCTCCACCTCTGGCCTGTCTCCTGAGACCTCCTCCAAGTCTGGCCTGTCTCCTGAGACCTCCTCCACCTCTAGCCTGTCTCCAGAGTCCTCCTCCACCTGTGGCCTGTCTCCAGAGACCTCCTCCACCTCTAGCCTGTCTCCTGAGACCTCCTCCACCTCTAGCCTGTCTCCTGAGACCTCCTCCACCTCTAGCCTGTCTCCAGAGACCTCCTCCACCTCTAGCCTGTCTCCTGAGACCTCCTCCACCTCTAGCCTGTCTCCAGAGACCTCCTCCACCTCTAGCCTGTCTCCCTTCGGACTGCAGTTCCAGATTCAGGGGTTCTAGTGCTCCGCCTTTAAACTGGTGGTGTACCTGTTTTCTGAATCCAGAACCTGAATAGATGATCAGTTCTAACCGGTCTTGCTCACCTTTTGGGGGTCTGGAGCTCAGCCTCCTGTAGGCCCCCAGCAGGTCGCTCAGCAGGCTCCGTCCAATCACCACCTGTCCTGGACCAGCTGAAGACGTGACCTGAGGAGGACAAACCAGGGACCACAGGTGAGTCCATGGAAAGCACGCCATGTTTCGTCAACTGGTGTCCACCCTGCAGGTACACCTGTGACCAGGGTTTCCCACAGACCAGCATGTGGAGCAGAGCCACCGATCCGCCCGCCCCTCCTTGAAGCTGCCTCCAGCATAACATCTGGAAACGTCTACATCCGCTTTGTTGATGACTCGCAACTGCTCAATGTGGGTCACCCCGCCATCACTGACAGCTGATTGGCCCACCCCTCCTCTCCATGCACAGTGCTCGAGGCCGATCTAAAGACACCCTGAAGCAGAGGGGCATTTAGTACAGAGAAGACGGTCCACCGCAGCTGAGTCTACAACAGTTAGCATGATATGCTACGTTCAGACACACCTGCCCAAAAGTTACTGTAACTCAGAAAGCTAATGTTAGCCTGATGAGCTACATCTGACACTGGTAGCAGTTTATTTAGTGTTAAATAATATTTCTTTCTAGTTGCTGGGTGGGGGGGGGCTCCAGCTGCGTGGGCGGGGCTCCAGTTTGGTGGGAGGGGCTCCAGCTGTGTGGGCGGGGCTCCTGTTTGGTGGGAGGGGCTCCAGCTGTGTGGGCGGTGCAGAGGGACACCATCACGCTATTAACCAGGTGGACAAGGAGTTGCAGGAAATAAAGACGTGTGGACAGAAATGAGGACAAGAATATAAACATTGTGTAAGAATTAATAAAGGAAATCCTCCTCTTGTGTGTTTCGTTAGCGTAGCATCACTTCTGGACCTCCAGCCTCCAGTCTGGTCCCGCTCTGCTGGACTGAAGGACCAAAGCTACTTTCCACACTGACTGCTACATGCTGGCATCAGACTGGCTCCTTATTTATCTGGATGGTTTTATAACATGAAGTTTTGTTCCACAATGACAGAACATGTTTTAGTGGTTGAGCTTCTTATTAATATCATCTCTCTTTTTCCTGGAAATCCTGGTTTTCCCAAGCGTGGCTCTTAGGAGGATTAATATGGAATGTGTCTTTATTCATGTCTGCAAACAGCTTTAATATCTAAAATCCCAAAAGTTGACTATTTGGTGTACACCAGTTTTTGTTCCTACGCAAGCTTTAGAAATGAGGGCCCAGAGCAGGACCTCCTCTAACCAGGTGATGGACAGGTGACAGGAAGGATTTATATGCAGGGGCGGGTCTAGAAAAGTTCTGATGAGGGGGTCAGGCAGGGGCACAGATGAGAATTTCTTTTAAGGCCCAGATTTAGAAAATTATTTGCAGCTCATTGCAACTGAAGTGGTCATCAGGTGTTAAATGTGTAAAAAATAAGCAGCTGGTGATTTTTCAGTGTTGATGTGGAAAAACGTGTAGAAGTGTGTTACATGCTGCATTCACTGACACTTGGCTCATCTGAACTTACACCCAATATTTATTAGCAATGCATTACCTCTAACCTCCTGACCATGCCTTTCTATGCAGATCAACAGCCTTCCGATGGTAAAATAGGCATTTTGTTACTTGGTTATCCCCAAGCCACAGTTCTGGTTCAGAAGTTAATCCTGACGGTCCAGCCGTGTGAAACCGGAAGTGCTGAAAACATAGAATTAACAGCTTTAGCAGCTAAAGGGGACCTCACAAAACTAAACTAAACTCAATTAAACTAAACTAAAATTGAGCTGAATCATCTCAAATGCCTCTCGTGGCTCTAAAGGCGACTCTGGACAACAACAGCTCAGCATACAGGTGTGTATTTAATATGGCTGCGCGCACCCCGATGACCGGCTCCACCGACCACCACCTCACCGCTAGCTTCACTCCCTCCCCGGTGCCAGGGGAACACCACAGCAGCAACCTGGTCTGTTGGAAACACGAGTCATCGTCTCCTGTCTGACGTCACAAACTCAGTACAAGTAAAGATCACAGGTAACCGGGTCCCGGTTCAGCGGGCTATATGTTCGGACCACTGTCAAGGTTAGCATGTTAGCTTGTCCTCCACCTACCAGCCTGGGCGGAGTTCCGGAGGGCAGCAGCAACCGGAGCAGGCTCCTACAGCCGGTGGCCAGCCGCAGGTAGCGGTGAGCCATCCTCCCGGTAGACCGGAGCGGAACAAACGGAGCTAAACACGGGCCAAGTTCACGAGAGCTGTTCCGTAATCGCACCACGCCGCCATATTTACTCCACACTTCTTCTTCTACTGTTGTTTACAAGGCTGTTTGACCACTGCGCCGCCTGCTGGTGTTGTGCCGTAAAAAGCACCCCCTCTCAATGAGCCTTACCAAAAGCATGAACTAATCTGCTGATAAAAAGACATATATATATATATATATATATACAGAAAAAATTAGTTTGGAATGGCCTGTGGTCAAACAGAAATAATAGGACCAGGACCAACAGGGACAGATTTACTTGGGGGTGCATATTCTGGCTGGGCAGTCTGCCAGAATATGCTTTTCACGGCAGGGGTGCTTTTTTCGGCACGACACCGGCCATGGCGGGGTGGAGGTGCAGCTGGACGGGGCAGGCCATAGATATATATAGAACGCTAGATGCCTCGTCCGCGTTGCCAGCCAACAAAGTCGAACGTCCGTGCCTGGCGGCCATCTTACCACAGGTAGCTCTCTCACCCATAACGCTGTTGGTAGTGTAAAAGTACTTTTCAGAGGACCATAACTTGATCAAATTTCAACAGATTTTCAAACGGTTTGGTTTGTTATAAACATGGGTGGATGTAATAATTATACTCAATTGTTATTAATGATTATGTTGTCCTAAAAATAATGTTATGAAACAGGTAGATTAATATTTCCTATTACAAATAGGCTATAAGAAAGGCTCTATGTTGAAATCCCCACCCTCTACACAGATGTATATACTGTAGACACTGCATACTTGAATAATTGAGGCCTTGAGACCATACATGTAGGGGATAAACTTAACTGAACATTTTACCCACCTCTGACAATACTTCATCCGCCTCTCAATATAATGCATGCTCATAATGTACCATAATCACAGAATACACAATATAAATTTACCCCTTTCATGCGTAGCATCCACTACGGTGGACACCTATTTGACAGCTGTTTTCTAGTATATTCTTGGGTGGATATTTGTAATTTTGCCACTTCAGGGGACATCAGTGAGTCATGCAATACACTGTCACTTACTCTAGAATGAATATTTATATATGTAAATTCATACATTGTAATAACCAAACTTTCTTTAGTGATAAACAGGAAAATAAAAATGATAGCCATATTTTTATAGAATAGCCAGATAATATAAATATGAAAAGCTTATCTAATTAATAATTTTGAATAAACTGTCAAAATACATTTAAAAAATAAGGTAAAATATGATCAAGAAATAAAAAAGCATCACTGTATGTGTCTCTGGAAGTAAAATACTGTATGCAAAAAACATGTGGCACTGTTTCTTATAATTCATGCTTGAAAGGGTTAATACCACTAATATTGGTATAAACAGTAAACGGTAACCTTCAGCATTATCAAATGTCCTCAATGTACAGTATAATTTACATTTACATATATGAAATCATAGAAAACCAGTCTGAAACACATTGTTTAGAAATATTTAATTAGGAGCTGAAACTCGGTGTCCGAAGACCCAACATCCACATTGCGCTAATGCCTCGTTTTCTTGTGTCAAGACTACGATGATTAGCGCAGCCATAAGCTGCACAAAAGTCCGGCATGTTCTCTTTGAAAAACAAATTTCCTGTAGAAATAAGAATGGAAGATGTTTTAAACAAACCAAACCCAAATTGAAAATCATGTGCAACTTTAGTTATATTGAAAAGAAACACCAATTCTGCCTCTGACTTCGACGTAAAATTACTAGGTGCTAGCTAGCAGCCTAGCCATACACAACGTTGACTAAACCGTTTTCTGAAGAGAAAATCTGCGATTTCAACATGTCCAAGCATCCAGGATTATAACCACGTTAATACTGTTTCTAATAAATCCAACCATTTGTAAATCCGTCAAAATTTCATCGAGATAAGAATAATAATGTTTCAGCATATCACTGACCTTACCTTGGTTTACCTCAGGTTCGACAGATTCTGCCAGGAAGCGAACCTGTGGTAAGATGGCCGACCTGTGATGCCGTTTAAGACTCCGCCATAAGGCATCTAGCGTTCTATAAATATCTATGGGGCAGGCGGACAGAAAGGAAGAAAAACGAGATATTTCAGAGGAAGGACAGATCAGGTGGAGCCAGACCCCAGAACCAGTATCAACAGCCCCACAGCCCCCACCGTGGAGCTAGCCACACCAGGATCCGTTCTACCACCGCCACCAGACGGTAGACGGAACCTGGTCTGGCTTTAAGGTTTTGCTTTCTATATATTTTTTATTAAACCTTCCAAAATATCACAGTCCATGGTTTATCATTCCATTTTCAGAACATAAATAATACATCGCTTTAGACCGATGGAGCTGTGGAGAAAAAACAACCCAAAAACATGGAAGGGTTAGAAGAAAAATATCAACAGTTTTTCCGACTATTGGGACAGCAAATGGGTCTCTTGTAAAAAAAACTATGTTGGCTTTTTTAGATTTGATTGTAGTGATAATTTTTTCCTCTTAATTGGATGATTAAGACCTTTTACATTCCATGTCATCAGGGTACGGGTCCTTTAATATCTAACGTGGTGTGGAAGGTGATAGTGGATTGTGTACAAATGTCTCACATTTCACATCATTTCCTTGTTTTTATTCTGGACCGTTGGTGTCATCGTTTCCCATTTCTCTAGATTCTGTGCGTACACCTGCGTCAGAGTTGCCGAGAAGGTAGAAACATTTTCCCGTCAAGTTTGGTTTTCATAAATCCCAAAAGTTGGCATATGCCAGTTTTTCTTCCTATGCCAGCTTTGGAAATGAGGCCCCAGAACCAATCAGGGTCCAGCTCATAGACTGAATGTAAAAGATGGGCGGAGCCTCCGTGACGTCAACCGTAGGTTTCTGAAGAACTGAACTGAAGCTCATTGGGTGTTTCCACCGTCACCATCTTGTCGTATATCGTCATTCACGGAAAATCTAAAAAACGGGCAAACCTTTGTGGTAAAACCCTGTGTAAAGTACTAAAAACTGCAGTTCCCCCCTCATCCACTAGGGGCTCCACAACAGAGCAAATCCCCACACACTCCTATATAAAAAAAAACAACTTCACAGCAGAAACAAACATGTTTAAAGCCGCCTTAGCTTTAGCCCACCTACCTCCGTTAGCTGGTTAGCTACTGTTAGCTACTGTTAGCTCGGTTAGCTCGGTTAGCTCTTAGCTACAGGCAGCTCGGAGTTTGATGGGTGTCAATCATCCACCCCCACCTTCACAGTCTCCCTCTCAGCTCCACCTCTTTACCCATTTTTGGATTTTCCAGGACTAAAGACACGCGTGACGCTACAAAGATGGTGACGGTGGGAACGCCCAATGAGCTTCACTTTTGCGCTTCAGAAACCTGCGGGTGACGTCACGGACGCCCCGCCCATCTTTTATATACAGACTATGGTTTGAAGATGTCTGCCTGTGTGTGTGTGTGTGTGTCAGTGTGTGTGTGTTTGTGTGAGAGAGAGAGAGAGTGTGTAGTGAAGAGCTTTTTAAAACTTGTTTAATTAATGCAATGACAATAAAAAAATATATATGATAATGATGATGATGGTGATAATGATGATGATGGTGATGATGATTATGGTGATGATGATGATGGTGATGATGATGATGATGATGGTGATGATGATGATCAGAGGAACGTTTCCAGGTCATTTTAAATGTACATATGTGTCCATTTCCACATGTGTGTAGTAATCCTGACCACCTGAACGGAAGTTGCCCCCTGCCGTGGAAATGTTTTACAAACAGAAAACATGAAACTCGTGTGGATTTTTTCCCTTGGAGGATAAATACTGCATCTTTTGTTAAATTAATCCCAGTACGGACAAAGACTTCTTGATCCAGTTTCTTTCCCTCCTGGAAAATGTCGTCTTCCTGAGAGAAAACTGGATGTCTCACTTTATTTTCATTACTTATCACTGTAATTATAGCTCTTGTAATAAAACCTGGTTTAAGTTATAGACAAGGCAAGACAGTTTATTTGTACAGTACGTTTCATGTACAGGACAATTCAAAGTACTTTACATAAAACAAAGACATTACAGATATTTAGAAATAGTAAAAGGCATCAACACATAATCACAATAAAATAATAAATTACATTAAAATGATTAAAAGCAAGATAAGTTAAAAAAGTTAATGTGCAGATTTCATGTATAGGTGCATGAGAAAAGAAAAGTTTTTAACCTGGATTTAAAAATGTCTACATTTTGGTGAAAGTTTAATCTCCACTGGCAGTTTGTTCCACTTGTTTGCAGCATAACAGCTAAATGCTGCTTCTCCATGTTTAGTCTGGACTCTGGTCTGGACTCTGGTCTGGACTCTGGTCTGGACTCTAGTCTGGACCCTGGTCTAGACTAGTTGACCAGATTCTTTGGATCTAAGAGCTCTGCTAGGTTTATATTCTCTGAACATATCACAGATGTATTCTGGGCCTAAACCATTCTGGGATGTAAACAAGCAGAAGGGTTTTAAAATCTATTCTGTGACTGACTGGAAACCAGTGTAAAGATTTCAAAACTGGTGTGATGTGTTCAGATCTCTTAGTCCTGGTTAAAACTCTAGCAGCAGCGTTCTGGATGAGCTGCAGATGTTTAATGCTCTTTATAGGAAGTCCTGTTAAAGACCATTACAGTAATCCAGTCTACTGGAGATGAATGCATGGATGAGTTTCTCTTGGTCTTTCTGGGAGACTAAACTTTTAATTCTGTTGATGTTTCTGAGCTGGTAAAAAGCTTCTTAGTGAAGCTTTGATGTGGCTGCTGAAAGTCAGGTCTGAGTCTATCAACACTCCCAGGTTACGAACTTGGTCGGTGATTTTAAGAACCCGAGTCTTCAGGTGTTTGCCAATGCTGACCCTCTTCTCTTTCTACCAAACAGAATAATCTCAGTTTTGTCTTCATTTAATTGTAGAAAATTCTCCCTCATCCAGGTGTTTATTTGCTCCAGACTCTGACACATTAAGTCTATTGGACTGCAGTCATCTGGTGACAGAGACATAAAGTTGTGTATCATCTGCATAACTTTGATAATTAATGCTATAGTTCTGTAATATTTTACCCAAAGGGAGCAGATACAAGTTGAACAGAAGAGGTCCAAGGACTGACCCCTGGGGGACTCCACAAGTCATGGCCACTCGCTCGGATTCATAGCTGCCGATCGTAACAAAATAACTCCGGCCTTCTAAATAGGACCTGAACCAGTTAAGGACCGCTCCAGAAAGTCCAACCCAGTTTCCAGCCTGTGCAACAGGATTCTGTGATCTACAGTATCAAACGCAGCACTGAGATCCAGCAAAACCAGGACTGATACTTGACCAGAACCAGGACTGATACTGGACCAGAACCAGGACTGATACTAGACCAGAACCAGGACTGATACTGGACCAGAACCAGGACTGATACTAGACCAGAACCAGGACTGATACTTGACCAGAACCAGGACTGATACTTGACCAGAACCAGGACTGATACTAGACCAGAACCAGGACTGATACTTGACCAGAACCAGGACTGATACTAGACCAGAACCAGGACTGATACTTGACCAGAACCAGGACTGATACTAGACCAGAACCAGGACTGATACT
This sequence comes from Melanotaenia boesemani, assembly GCF_017639745.1. Lineage (NCBI taxonomy): Eukaryota > Metazoa > Chordata > Actinopteri > Atheriniformes > Melanotaeniidae > Melanotaenia > Melanotaenia boesemani. The sequence continues at coordinate 37,600,640 of NC_055689.1, read as the reverse complement.
TGACCAGAATCAGGACTGATACTTGACCAGAATCAGTATTCAACCTAATGTTATTTAACACTGTGACCAGAGCTGTTTCAGGGCTGTGATGAGGTCGGAAGCCGGACTGAAATTTATCAAGATTTCCACTTTCATTTAAAAAGTCATGAAGCTGGTGAAATACAACTTTTTCAATAATCTTGGAAATAAAAGAGGTTAGAGACGGTCCATAGTTGTTCATTATAGAGGCGTCTAGAGTCCTTTTCTTTAGGAGGCTTAATAGCAGCTATCTTTAGTGACTTGAGAAAAACGCCTGATGCCAGTGAGCTGTTAACTATCAGTAGGAGATCACTTTCTACTGAGGTAAAAACTGTTTCTTGTAGGATTTTTAAATCAACCATTTTAAATTGCGACATGACATCAGAATTATTTCCAGGTTTTAGACTCAAACTAGTTTTCTTGTTTGACTGTGGAATTAATATTTTGCGTAATTGTTTTAATTTTTTGGCTAAAAAAGTTGGTAAATTGGTTTTATTTCTCAGTGGAAAGGAGCTCTGGGCTTATCTGTATAGGAGGATTAGTAAGTTTTTCAATCATAGCAAACAGAGTGCGAGAATTGTTGACATTCCTGTTAATCATTCCAGATAAATGCAGCTCTCTGGCCTTCACAGCTCATTGTTATAGTTACGCAGGCTTTGTTTGTACAGCTCAGAGTGAATTTGAAGTTTATTTTTCCGCCATTTCCGCTCAGTTTTTCTGCTTTCTCTTTTTAGGCTGGTGACCACAGTGGTGTTTCTCCATGGTGTTTTCTGTTTGCTCAAAGTGCTCTTGGTTCTTATCGGTGCAAGAGCATCCATTACATTCAAGATTTTCAGATTGAAATGATCCAGGAGTCCATCAACTGACTCTGCTCTGGTTGTTGGTAACATAGCTATGGCCTCCACAAACTTAGCACTTGTTCTTTCATTAATGTACCTCTTCCTAACCGAGGAGCAGGTTGGATGGACATTCTGAGTGATCAGTAAATCAAACAAAATACAAAAATGGTCAGAAAGGCCGAGTCAGCGACCACAACAGAAGAAATATCAACACCCTGAAATAACCAGGTCCAGAATGTGACCTCGAATGTGGGTCTGTTCTTTTACATGTTGCCACAAACCAAACATCCAATATGGAAGAAAATTCCTTTACTTGTCATGTTATCTATGTGGATGTTAAAATCCCCAGTTAAGATGAAATGGTTAAAATCAGTAGAGACAACCGACAAGAATTCAGAAAGTTCATCAATAAAATTTACACAGTGTCCTGGACGTCTGTAGATGATTAGAAATAATCAGGTATAATGTGCTAGTCTCCGCGGACCCGCCAGGTGTCGCTGTCGGAGCGGCGGCGCGCCTCCAGGTGCATGCCGGGTACAGCAGGATGGCGTCTGCGGACTGTGTGGAGGAATGAAGCGACTGACCGCTGACGGTTTCCCCGCTGAACCCGCACTACCGGCGGCATCAAGTGTTTCACAGAGAGGAGCTTCCGACGTCACTGAGCTATGAGGTAACTTTACCGCCGCTTTCAGGCGCGTGTCTTCCGTGGAACGCGCGCTGGCCCGGGTCACAACCCGGCGAACCGCCCGGTGATCAGGTAGCTGTGCGGGCAGAAGGGCAGGATGAAGCTAGCAGGCTAGTGGAGCTAGCTTAGCTTAGCCCGCTGCTGTCAGTTAGCGGCTAACAGCAGCCTGTTAGCATCACAGTTTAACGTCATTTTAACCTGACGTCACCTTCTTCGCAGGACATCAGGAGCGAAGTGTGTGCGTCAGTTCTGACACTGAGACTGAGGTTCGCTTCAGTGCACGTTAACGTTAGACTGCGGCCCGGTGACCTGATAGGTTATTGATCAGACCTGATCAGGCGGCTAACTGGTGGTTAGCTTACAGTCCCCGAAGCTTCCAGACGGTTTAAAACTGAGAGAGGAGCTTCAGACCCCCTTTCAGCGTTTAAGGGGATTCATGTGGACATTTAAGAACAGGTTCATGCTCACAGGTGCCCCTGTCCGTCCTCTCTCTCGTCAGCTGACTGTGACGTCATCAGGAAGTTGACATCAGACTCCTGTCTTCTCTTTTTATTCCTTCTCAACTAGAGGAGGAGGTGATGTAAAGTGGTAAATGGGTTTATGGGATAAGCAGTGTGTGTCACACCGGGAGGAAGCCGTTACCATGGTTACCGCCTGTGACATCCTGTCACTTCTCAGACTCGCGAACGAGTGATAAAATGTTCTGGGATCAGACAGAACCTCTGTCCCCGTTTCCTCTGAGATGAAGAAAGTGTTTTCAATCCGTTCATTTACCATCGGCTCCGGACGAGATGGTAAAAATAACTTTACGATGTCTTTTTCATGTTGTTCGAGTTTTAAAGCATCTACTGAAAAGGAAAGAAACTAGAGATTAGTTACTAACACACAAAGTAAACTAGAAGCACCCAGAGACCAGACCTCCAGAGACCAGACCTCCACCCAGACATGGTTTGCTTTTTTAGACCAGTGACTGGAACATTATCTGATGAGTTAGAAGGTCTCATGGCAACTTTAAACCCCTTCTCCTCATAGCGAATCCAGACCATGGTCCGGATCAGCCCCAGAGTCTAATCCCTTCTTATCACTTCCTCCTGAAAATGTAATCAAAATCCACCCGTAAGCGTTTGAGTTATGCTGCTGATAAACAAACCGAACGCATGATGAAGGTAAAATGAAATGAAATCAGATGAGAATCTTGTTTTCTTCTAGTGAGAAAGTGCTTTGCTGGCTTCGGTTCAGCGCTGTGGGAAGCAGCTTTATCTCCAAAGGAAGGTTTTCTTGAAGAGAACGGCTCGAACTAACGTCGCTTCTGAACCCATGATGAATATCGTACATGTACAGCTTCAGAATCTCCATAAAAAGGAGGTTAAAGGAGCTTTTGTCTATTCGGATGTGAAAAGGCACCTACATGCCCAGAATCAGCCTCTCGTTAGGATGATGCCAGATTCTTACATCAGCTCCAGGAATAGCGTTCTTTCTTTGGAACAACTTTCTGCCCCTTTGTGAGATTTTTCTGAGCCTGCAGTAGAAGCAGAGTGTTTTTGGCAGTAACCATATTTCTGACCATGCGTGGCGGTAGCGTGTCATGGCGGCGGAGTGGAGTAGTGGCGGCAGCGTGGCGGCGGCGTGGAGTAGTGGCGGCAGCTTGGGAGCGGCGTGGAGTAGTGGCGGCGGCAGTTTATTGGTAGCCCTTCTTTAGCAGGACAGTAGGCTGTTGCATTTGTTATGTCGCTGTGTCTCTTGGTTTTTTGGCTAGAGAACGCCGGCTGTATGGACTGTTGCTGCAGCGCCGGCCCTCCCCCGGTTGTTTTAGATGGACAATCAGCCCTCCTTTCAGACATTGTGCCTGCTCTAGTGGGTGGCTCTGCTTCAGGCGATAGAAAAGGTTGGTGGGATTTCCAGATTTTGTGGGAACATGCTTTCTGCACAGTTTACGGTGCACGCTACTCTTTTTTTTGTCACACTACAAATAACTGAAATACCTCCACACTACAGGACTTCTTGGGCCCGTCCTTTCAACACTGTCTTCGTCCTTTGAAACCTGATCTCCCTCCTTTTTAGTAACCTGGTCACCCAAGTTCTCGGTCAGTTTTTCTCCAGACGGAACGTTAATGTTCTCCGTTGCCGAGTCGGCTGCTGCAGCCAAACATCCACATGGTAACACGTCCGCCTAACGCGGCACGGCTCTGTTCCCAGAGTGATTGGTTCAGCACGGCCATACTTAATTCGGATTGGCTATAAAAAAAACGGACAAATGAGTTCTACCACAGTAGTCTCACATTTATATTGAGAAAAAGTAATTTCGTCATACGTGTCGTTACGGTTTTATGGCCCTAAACCAGAGCAGAGCTGGCTCAGTGTGGAAGGTGTAGCTTGCAGGAGATGGCAGGACAAATGGACCCTGAGAAAGGTTTGAAGGGGATAAAACTCCTAGCATTGCAAGTTTTTACAGAAGTGGAGGTCTGAGCATGGACAGAGAAGTGGGATAGAATGTGTCAGGTCCAGTTTCCAATGCAAAAGAAAGCAGGAAAGAGGATGGAGTCCGTTCAGGTTCCTCACCAAAACAGTGCAGCGGCGTGGAAAGCCACCACATTCCCACATCTCCTGAAGGTAAAATGCTGCTGCTCATACTCCGTTTCAGGAAAGGTCCAACCAGCCAGACCTAGACTTACAGAAGCTGTAGGAAAGCCTGCTGAGCAGAGAAGTAAATGTTGACGACCAGCAGGGCTCCAGACTTGCTGCTTTTACCAGGGTCACAAGCAGAAATTTCCTCTCATTTTCACTGTATTAGTGATAAAAACTTGAACAATAAATTCATTTATTTGTGCAGCAGTTGACATAAAAAACATCTTACTGGCTGTACTTATATAAGGCTTTTATCCACATATACGTCACACACACATTCACACACACTGATGGTAGAAGCGGCCACGCAAGGCGCTAAGAACGACCCATCAGGAGCTTTTAGGGGTTTGGTGTCTTGCTCAGAGACATGAGCTCTCCGGGATTGAACCGGCAACCCTTGGGCTGCAGGACGACCGCTCGACCCACTGAGCCATGCCGCCCCTCTAATATACTACTAGTACTAGTACTAGTATACTAGTACTAATATTAATACTAGTACCAATACTGATGCTAATACTAATACTAATACTAGTACTAGTACTAATACTGATGCTAATACTAATACAAGCAGACAAAGAACTTGTCAAATCAAATCAGATTTGATTGGATTTCAAAATGTTATTAAGTGGATGAAGCGGATTTCCTGGTCTGTGGTTAAACACATTTCTGTAGGAAACGATTCGAACGGTTGTCTTCAGCTCATCACAGGACCAAATCCTGAGTGAAGTAATCCTGGATTCAGGAAGGAAAAAAGAGATGGATATTTTTTGGTTATAACTAATCGGTACGTTTGCTTCTTCAGATTTTCTCTCCACTTTAAATTACTTGATATTGGAAATGAAAGTCTAGCAAAGCTGCAAAAAGCTCCCGTCTCACAGGGACCTGAGGTTGTCTTTTAAGTCCCTGCCAGTCGGAATCAAACCTGCGCCTTGCTCCAGCGGTTCTGACCTGTATCCCCCCCCCATACAGGAGTGGAGTGCTGTTGCCGGCAGGCGGTCTGGCTCTTGGACTATGCTGTGTTTGTCTACTGGGTGGTGCCTCCTGAGCCGAGCTCGCCCCCCCCGCCTTACTGCTCAGTCCATCACCATGTACACCACCCGCCTCTACAGCGCCGGAGGGGGAGGTGGAGGAGGTGGGGTTAAACAGGGGCGAAGAGCGGGGCTGGCAGTGCTCGAGTCACCCCACCCTGCTCACCCCCACCACCCACACCCAGCGCCGCCTCCCCCCACCTACCCACTGTACCAGGCCCACCCCGACGTCCACCGAGGAGGCCACTTCCACCATCACTACCACCCTCATCCGCAGCCCCACTTGGCCCCACCCCCCCTGGCCCAGCACTACCACACCTCCATCCCTTCTTACGGGGGCGGAGCTTCAGCCGGAGGGCCAGCCAGCGGGAGCAAGAAGAAAACATGGAACTTCATCCATGAGAAGATGAGCTACGACACCTTCTTCACCATGAAGCGCCTGATCGAGCGCTCGCGGCGGCCTGACGAGGTCCTGCGCTGGGTCACCCAGAACCCCGCCAAGATCTCCCACAACCACTACCCTGTCGCTCTTCAGAAGATCGGACAGCTGCTGCAGGCCACACCCCTGCCACGCACCACCGGGGACGATGGTGTGGTTTCTGGAGATGGAGCATCGCAGGAGAACGGGCGGCAGATTCTGGAACATCAGGACTTCCAGACGCTCTGCGCCGCCATCGTTAGCGACTGTGCCAAGTTTGACAACTTCAGCATCGTCAACTGTCTGTACGCCGTGGCCGCGCTTGGTGAGTCTGTGCACGCCGCCCAAAAACACGCCCACTCTGACTCCACTCACCACCATCTCCTATACACTCAGGTATGTCCAGTGATTCCCAGGTGGTTCAAGTCCTGGAGGCTGAGTCCCAGTCCAGACTGAACCAGTTCAACCAGAAGGACGTATCCATGGTGTTCAGTTCCAGCATGAAGCTCCACCCGGGCAGCCAGCACCCACTGACAGAGGCCTGCCTGGCGGGCCTGGAGAAGAACCTGGAGCGAGAACGCCACCCTCAGACGCTCTTCCTGCTGCTGTCTTACTACCGGCTCAAGTGGCGCTCGCTGCACCCTTCAGAACCGACTGCTGGTACTGGTGCTGGTACCAGTCCTAACGCCTGCACGCCTCCAAACCCAGAACAGCTGCTCGCCAACAGGTAGGGACGCGCCTAGCCAGGTCAATCCAGTGTCTCAGAGCGGGGTTTACGTGTCTCAGATCGGGGTTCTACGTGTCTGAGATCGGGGTTTACGTGTCTGAGATCGGGGTTCTACGTGTCTGAGATCGGGGTTCTACGTGTCTCAGATCGGGGTTCTATGTGTCTCAGAGCGGGGTTCTACGTGTCTCAGAGCGGGGTTCTACGTGTCTCGGATCAGGGTTTACGTGTCTCAGATCGGGGTTCTACGTGTCTCGGATCAGGGTTTACGTGTCTCAGATCGGGGTTCTACGTGTCTCGGATCAGGGTTCTACGTGTCTCAGAGCGGGGTTCTACGTGTCTCGGATCAGGGTTTACGTGTCTCAGAGCGGGGTTCTACGTGTCTCGGATCGGGGTTCTACGTGTCTCGGATCGGGGTTCTACGTGTCTCGGATCAGGGTTCTACGTGTCTCGGATCAGGGTTTACGTGTCTCGGATCAGGGTTCTACGTGTCTCAGATCGGGGTTTACCTGTCTCGGATCAGGGTTTACGTGTCTCGGATCAGGGTTCTACGTGTCTCGGATCAGGGTTTACGTCTCTCGGATCAGGGTTTACGTGTCTCGGATCAGGGTTCTACGTGTCTCGGATCGGGGTTCTACGTGTCTCAGATCGGGGTTCTACGTGTCTCAGATCGGGGTTTACGTGTCTCAGATCGGGGTTCTACGTGTCTCGGATCAGGGTTTACGTGTCTCGGATCGGGGTTCTACGTGTCTCGGATCAGGGTTTACGTGTCTCGGATAAGGGTTCTACGTGTCTCGGATCAGGGTTCTACGTGTCTCGGATCAGGGTTTACGTGTCTCGGATCAGGGTTCCACGTGTCTCGGATCAGGGTTTACGTGTCTCAGATCAGGGTTCTACGTGTCTCAGATCAGGGTTTACGTTTCTCAGATCAGGGTTCTACGTGTCTCAGATCAGGGTTTACGTGTCTCCTGTCCTCAGAAAGATCCTCCGTCTAGTCAAACACACCCTGTCCAGTGTCAGCGGAGTCCGGGACCAGGAGATGGCGCTGCTGGACGAAATGCTGGCGGCGTGCGTTTGTGAGGCGAGCAACAAGAGTCTGGAGCTGATCTTCAGTTCTCACCTGTTCTACCAGAACCGACAGGAGAAGTTCATCGGCAGCCTCGCAGGTGGTCCGGGTCTTACCTGTAAATCTGGATCAGTCCAGATGTGTCATCAAAACCAGCTGTCCTCATGCCTGCAGTTTCCCTCTCCTTTACAGAGGAGTTGCCTAAAAAAGTGGACAGCATCACGCCATATACGATGGCTCTGATCGCCAAATACGTCGCCCGCCATCGACTCAGAGAGACCCGCCTGCTGGACACCATTGCCGACTTCCTGGTGAAGAAGGCAGAGTATCTGGACAGTAAGGTGAGGAGCGCTCAGCGCTGCCATGCAGCTGAAACGGACCTGTCTGCAGGTGTGTTCTGTCTGTTCTCAGGTGATCCAGAAGCTGGTGTTCCCGTTGAGCAGGATGAGCTACCGGCCATTCAACGAGCAACAGTTCTTCTCTCGATTGGAGGAGGTGGTGGAGCTGAAGGCGCTCAGCTCGCCGCTCGCCACCGTCAACATCCTCATGTCTCTGTTCCAGTTGGGACATTTTCCCGGCCTGGTTCTGCACAGAGTCTTCTCCTCGGCCTTCATCAGCAACGTCACCAGTCAGTACCCACATGCTTCTGCTTTAACATCAGTTTAACCAGTTTAAACAATTTAACACCAATTTAACCAGTTTAACACCAATTTAACCAATTTAACACCAGTTTAACACCAGTTCAACCAGTTTAACACCAGTTTAGCCAATTTAACACCAGTTTAACTAATTTAATACCAGTTTAACCAATTTAACACCAGTTTAACCAATTTAACACCAGTTTAATTAATTTAACACCAGTTTAAGCAATTTAACACCAGTTTAACCAATTTAACACCAGTTTAACCAGTTTAACACCAGTTTAACTAATTTAACACCAGTTTAACCAATTTAACACCAGTTTAACCAGTTTAACACCAGTTTAACTAATTTAACACCAGTTTAAGCAATTTAACACCAGTTTAACCAGTTTCACACCAGTTTAACCAATTTAACACCAGTTTAACCAGTTTAACACCAGTTTAACCAATTTAACACCAGTTTAACCAGTTTAACACCAGTTTAACCAATTTAACACCAGTTTAACACCAGTTTAACTAATTTAACACCAGTTTAACCAGTTTAACACCAGTTTAACTAATTTAACACCAGTTTAACCAGTTTAACACCAGTTTAACACCAGTTTAACACCAGTTTAACTAATTTAACACCAGTTTAACACCAGTTTAACCAGTTTAACTAGTTTAACCAGTATGACCCACCTACCCACAGACAGCCCCTACGCTCTGATCGTCAGGAGGTACCTCTCTCTGCTGGACGCCGCCGTGGAACTGGAGTACCGAGACTACACAGGTCCTCGTCTCCAGGATGCCCACAAGGTGCTGATGTTTGACCACGCCCTCACCGCCGATGAGGTCAACCGCAAATACAGGTAACTCACACCTGTTCAGAGGTTCCAACATTTCACCTTTTTTGGATGTGGTCAGCAAGGTTCCGCCTGATTTTGACTGGTTCTGACTGGTTCTATCAAGGTTCTGACTGATTCTGACTGGATCGGAGATTTTATTTTTAGGCCATATCGCCCAGCCCTAATCTGACTGGATCTAGCAGGATGTGACTGGTTCTGACTGGTTCTAAGAGGTTCTGACTGGTTCTAAGAAGTTCTGACTGGTTCTAAGAGGTTCTCACTGGTTCTATGAGGTTCTGCATGGATCTAAGAGGTTCGTCTCTGATCTCAGCTATAAAGGTCTGGTGGCAGAAGCTCTGCGACAGCTGGTTGGAGAACAGAACTACAAACAGGACGAGGTGCTGGCCCCGGGGTACTACACAGGTACTACACCACACTACACTGTACTGCACAGCTCTACCACCAGCAGTACTACAACCAGTACTACAGTAAGTACCCCCATCAGTACTATGCTTTACTAACCCGGGTACGTCTTCTCTCTGCAGACTTTGTCCTCTGGCTCGATGGTTCTGGTCGGGTTCTGCCCATCAGGTCTGGATCTGGTCTTCCTGTGAATGTTGATCCTCCATCCTGTGTTGCTATGGTGACTAAGGCATCTGATGATGCGGTTGCCACGGTGACGTCAGACCTGCAGAAGTTCTCTCCGTTTGTGGCTTTGGAGGACGGTGCCGAGCAGCCGTGTGACGTGGCTGAAGGCACGGGCGGATCAGTGGAGGCTCGGTCCTTCTTGCCCCCCCACATCTGCAGCACAGTGGGGACTACCACGGTCTCGGGCCCCCCGCGGGCCAGCACCAACAGCGGGCCCCTGGACTATGGCCCCTACTATGTCCCCGCAGGAGAGTACTATTCCAGTCTGGCTAAGGAGCAGTCTGTGGAGAGCCAGGACAGTTCCACGCTGAGCAGCCCCCCCTCTGACAGCCTGGCTCCTCCGGGGAACCAGGGACCTGCAGGGGCCACCGCCCCACACTCCCTCCTGCAGTTCTCCATTGGTAAGATCCTGGAAGAAGAGGGGGCCACGGGGGTCCAGGGGACAGACCGTGAATTGGCAGGTTTCTACGAAGGGGTGACGTACTGCGAGGGGTCCGGGCCCAACAGGGGGCTCCCGTCCCCCCCAAAGCTCCACCCTGCAGACCAACCAGAACATCTGCCAATCGACCAAAGGCAGATCCAGAGGTGAGTCCAGCTCAGAGTCTGACCAGCAGTTCCAACAGGACCAGGTCTAACCAGCCGTCTCTGTTTCCCACAGGGTCATCATGTCTGTCAATGACAAGTGGCACTACTGCCACAACTCTGAGGTTCTGGTCGGGTCCAGGGCCATGAGGGATCGGCACCTGAGACTGCTGGGATACGTCATTCTGCAGGTGGGTCCAGAACTGGACTGGTCTGATCTGAATGATCCGGGTCGCTGTGCGTCTAAAACCTGGGAGAACTGGGTCAGTTGGTGGGTTCAGAACCGGACCCATGTGACCCGAAAGGGCCGGGACTTAGCGTCAGAAACCTGAAAGAATGAACGTACTATTTTTTTTTAGGAACAGTGAAGTCGTTTTTTTCGTCGGTGAAGGCGGCGTTTTCTGATGACGGTAAAGGCGGCGTTTTCTGACGACGGTAAAGGCGGCGTTTTCTGACGACGGTGATGGCGGCGTTTTCTGACGACTGAAGGCGGCATTTTCTGACGACGGTGATGGCGGTGTTTTCTGACGACGGTGAAGGAGGCGTTTTCTGACGACTGAAGGCGGCGTTTTCTGACGACGGTGAAGGCGGCGTTTTCTGACGACGGTGATGGAGGCGTTTTCTGACGACTGAAGGCGGTGTTTTCTGACGACGGTGAAGGCGGCGTTTTCTGACGACGGTGATGGCGGCGTTTTCTGACGACTGAAGGCGGCGTTTTCTGACGACTGAAGGCGGCGTTTTCTGACGACGGTGAAGGCGGCGTTTTCTGACGACGGTGATGGCGGCGTTTTCTGACGACTGAAGGCGGCGTTTTCTGACGACGGTGATGGCGGCGTTTTCTGACGACTGAAGGCGGCATTTTCTGACGACGGTGATGGCGGCGTTTTCTGACGACGGTGAAGGAGGCGTTTTCTGACGACTGAAGGCGGCGTTTTCTGACGACGGTGATGGCGGCGTTTTCTGACGACTGAAGGCGGCGTTTTCTGACGACAGTAAAGGCGGCGTTTTCTGACGACGGTGATGGCGGCGTTTTCTGACGACTGAAGGCGGCGTTTTCTGACGACGGTGATGGCGGCGTTTTCTGACGACGGTGATGGCGGCGTTTTCTGACGACTGAAGGCGGCGTTTTCTGACGACGGTAAAGGCGGCGTTTTCTGACGACGGTGATGGCGGCGTTTTCTGACGACTGAAGGCGGCGTTTTCTGACGACTGTGAAGGCGGCGTTTTCTGACGACGGTGAAGGCGGCGTTTTCTGACGACTGTGAAGGCGGCGTTTTCTGACGACGGTGATGGAGGCGTTTTCTGACGACGGTGAAGGAGGCGTTTTCTGACGACGGTGAAGGCGGCGTTTTCTGACGACTGAAGGCGGCGTTTTCTGACGACTGAAGGCGGCGTTTTCTGACGACGTCGATGGCGGCTTTTTCTGACGACTGAAGGCGGCGTTTTCTGACGACGGTGAAGGCGGCGTTTTCTGACGACGGTGAAGGAGGCGTTTTCTGACGACTGAAGGCGGCGTTTTCTGACGACGGTGATGGCGGCGTTTTCTGACGACTGAAGGCGGCATTTTCTGACGACGGTGATGGCGGCGTTTTCTGACGACGGTGAAGCAGGCGTTTTCTGAGACTGATGGCGGCGTTTTCTGACGACTGTGAAGGCGGCGTTTTCTGACGACGGTGAAGGCGGCGTTTTCTGACGACGGTGAAGGCGGCGTTTTCTGACGACTGTGAAGGCGGCGTTTTCTGACGACGGTGATGGAGGCGTTTTCTGACGACGGTGAAGGAGGCGTTTTCTGACGACGGTGAAGGCGGCGTTTTCTGACGACTGAAGGCGGCGTTTTCTGACGACTGAAGGCGGCGTTTTCTGACGACGTCGATGGCGGCTTTTTCTGACGACTGAAGGCGGCGTTTTCTGACGACTGTGAAGGCGGCGTTTTCTGACGACGGTGATGGCGGCGTTTTCTGACGACGGTAAAGGCGGCGTTTTCTGACGACGGTGATGGCGGCGTTTTCTGACGACGGTAAAGGTGGCGTTTTCTGACGACGGTGATGGCGGCGTTTTCTGACGACTGAAGGCGGTGTTTTCTGACGACGGTAAAGGCGGCGTTTTCTGACGACGGTGATGGCGGCGTTTTCTGACGACTGAAGGCGGCGTTTTCTGACGACGGTAAAGGCGGCGTTTTCTGACGACGGTAAAAGCGGCGTTTTCTGAGACTGATGGCGGCGTTTTCTGACGACTGTGAAGGCGGCGTTTTCTGACGACGGTGATGGCGGCGTTTTCTGACGACGGTAAAGGCGGCGTTTTCTGACGACGGTAAAGGCGGCGTTTTCTGACGACGGTAAAGGCGGCGTTTTCTGACGACGGTGATGGAGGCGTTTTCTGACGACGGTGAAGGAGGCGTTTTCTGACGACGGTGAAGGCGGCGTTTTCTGACGACTGAAGGCGGCGTTTTCTGACGACTGAAGGCGGCGTTTTCTGACGACTGAAGGCGGCTTTTTCTGACGACTGAAGGCAGCGTTTTCTGACGACGGTGAAGGCGGCGTTTTCTGACGACGGTGAAGGAGGCGTTTTCTGACGACTGAAGGCGGCGTTTTCTGACGACGGTGATGGCGGCGTTTTCTGACGACTGAAGGCGGCATTTTCTGACGACGGTGATGGCGGCGTTTTCTGACGACGGTGAAGCAGGCGTTTTCTGAGACTGATGGCGGCGTTTTCTGACGACTGTGAAGGCGGCGTTTTCTGACGACGGTGAAGGCGGCGTTTTCTGACGACGGTGAAGGCGGCGTTTTCTGACGACGGTGATGGCGGCGTTTTCTGTCGACTGAAGGCGGTGTTTTCTGACGATGGTAAAGGCGGCGTTTTCTGACGACGGTAAAAGCGGCGTTTTCTGACGACGGTGATGGCGGCGTTTTCTGACGACTGAAGGCGGCGTTTTCTGACGACTGTGAAGGCGGCGTTTTCTGACGACGGTGATGGCGGCGTTTTCTGACGACGGTAAAGGCGGCGTTTTCTGACGACGGTGATGGCGGCGTTTTCTGACGACTGAAGGCGGTGTTTTCTGACGACGGTAAAGGCGGCGTTTTCTGACGACGGTGATGGCGGCGTTTTCTGACGACTGAAGGCGGCGTTTTCTGACGACGGTGAAGGCGGCGTTTTCTGACGACGGTGATGGCGGCGTTTTCTGACGACTGAAGGCGGCGTTTTCTGACGACGGTAAAGGCGGCGTTTTCTGACGACGGTGATGGCGGCGTTTTCTGACGACTGAAGGCGGCGTTTTCTGACGACGGTAAAGGCGGCGTTTTCTGACGACGGTGATGGCGGCGTTTTCTGACGACTGAAGGCGGCGTTTTCTGACGACTGTGAAGGCGGCGTTTTCTGACGACGGTGAAGGCGGCGTTTTCTGACGACGGTAAAGGCGGCGTTTTCTGACGACGGTGATGGCGGCGTTTTCTGACGACGGTAAAGGCGGCGTTTTCTGACGACGGTGATGGCGGCGTTTTCTGACGACTGAAGGCGGTGTTTTCTGACGACGGTAAAGGCGGCGTTTTCTGACGACGGTGATGGTGGCGTTTTCTGACGACTGAAGGCGGCGTTTTCTGACGACGGTAAAGGCGGCGTTTTCTGACGACGGTAAAGGCGGCGTTTTCTGACGACGGTAAAGGCGGCGTTTTCTGACGACGGTGATGGCGGCGTTTTCTGACGACGGTGAAGGAGGCGTTTTCTGACGACTGAAGGCGGCGTTTTCTGACGACGGTGAAGGCGGCGTTTTCTGACGACTGAAGGCGGCGTTTTCTGACGACGGTGATGGCGGCGTTTTCTGACGACTGAAGGCGGCGTTTTCTGACGACGGTAAAGGCGGCGTTTTCTGACGACGGTGATGGCGGCGTTTTCTGACGACTGAAGGCGGCGTTTTCTGACGACGGTAAAGGCGGCGTTTTCTGACGACGGTAAAGGCGGCGTTTTCTGACGACTGAAGGCGGCGTTTTCTGACGACGGTAAAGGCGGCGTTTTCTGACGACGGTAAAAGCGGCGTTTTCTGACGACGGTGATGGCGGCGTTTTCTGACGACTGTGAAGGCGGCGTTTTCTGACGACGGTGAAGGCGGCGTTTTCTGACGACGGTGAAGGCGGCGTTTTCTGACGACTGAAGGCGGCGTTTTCTGACAACTGAAGGCGGCGTTTTCTGACGACTGAAGGCGGCGTTTTCTGACGACGTCGATGGCGGCGTTTTCTGACGACGTCGATGGCGTTTCCTGACGACGTCGATGGCGGCGTTTTCTGACGACTGAAGGCGGCGTTTTCTGACGACGTCGATGGCGTTTTCTGACGACGGTGAAGGCGGCGTTTTCTGACCTGGGTCTGGTCTGTAATGGACTCAGATGGCCCTGTAGGATCTCATGTGGCGTTCTGTCTGTTTTGTCTCTTCTCAGCTGCCTTACCATGAGCTGGAGAAGCTGAATGGCATCGAGGAGGTGAAGCAGTATCTGCACCAGAAGCTGCTGGAGGTTCCACGGTGACCCACCGGTCTGGTGGGGGTGGGGTGCAACTTCCACAGGATCTAAGAAGCACATTGTTTTTTAACAAAGCTGATTAATTCCTTCCTCCATCAATCAGTAAATGCGATCAGTGGGGGACCGCAGGTGGACTCGTCCTCCCACCAAGCTGTGCAGCTGATTAAAGGACCATTCTGCTGTTTTTACTCAAGCCTGCATATCTACTGGACTGAACGTTTGTTTGTCCTGTGTTCTGTCGACCTCCCACTGCTGCGTTCAGGTGCATCCACAGGTGTGTTCTCCCGTGCAGGTGCGACACATTCTAGTTACATCACAGTTTAAGGTGAAAGCAGCAAAGTGGTCCTTACGGGAGTGGTCTGGTTGATCGCTGTGTGGATGTGGTTTTTTTTGGGGAGGGGAGTTCTGTTTGATAAAGTTTGGTAACCATGGTAACGACGCTGCATGTGGGACTGTTTTGTAAAATGTGCCAAAGGCTGGAGGGGGCGGTAGCTGACCGTTGTGGTCAAAGTTCAGATTATTTATTTGTGTATCAGGTGATGGACAGAAGGATGTTTATATTCTATAAATCTATAAAACAAACATTACAAGACTGCCTGTGTCATTATTTACTGTTACACCCAACTGTGATGATGTCACTATGATGTCATGAAAACAGACAACACGGGTGAGAAAAAGTGCATTTATTAGTCATCTTTTCTGCAGCGGAGTGAAGACTCAGGCTCCGCCCCCTGCAGGTCACACTAGAACGCCCAAATAAGGAAAAGCAGGAAACCGTTGTCAGCTGGTCAGATAAAAAAACCAACAAACACTCCTTTAAAAACAAACACAGGTAACAAAAGCTCCGCCCACTTCTCCCAACGCTGCCTCTCATTGGTCTGCCAGATGGATTGGCATGAGGAGGCGTGGCCTGCACTGCCTGTCCTCTTCAATGAAGGGGCAGAGCTAGTCTGAGTCTGAGTCGCTGGATTCGTCTGAGGACGTCTGATCTTCATCGTCCTCTTCCTCATCATCTTCATCGTTCTGAGGACACAGGAAGTGAAAACGTCAATGAATGAATAAACATCAGCTGATTAAAGAGGGAGGAGCATCTGGCCCTCAGACACACGTCAAACCAGATCATACCCGAATTATAACACGACTACAACATGGGAGCTAGTACGAAGCCGGCCTGGAAAGTCGTGGCCGCGGAGCGCTAATGAACCAGATGCGTGACCTGGAGGTCCAGGGACAGGAAACAGAATCCAGGCTTCAGTAACTGGCCTGGAGGAAATAAAATTTAAAGCTTTATTTTGAGCTGAATGCATATGAAAGTAATTTTCTGGATCTTGGAAGCAACCTGCTTGCCTGGTCACGAGCAGGCTAGCTGCATGGGATAAATCTCCACGGTAACGGAAGCTGAACCTGAAACGACCATCATCTTTCTCACCTCGTCTTCGTCCTCGCTGTCGGTGCTTCCTGACGTCTCGTCGTCTTCGTCCGAGTCTGATGAGCCGCTCTTCTCCTCCTCCTCGTCCGAGTCTGACATGTCCTGCTGGAAGGCGGACAGACAGACAGTTTTACAGCGTGCAGACTGACAGACGGTGCCCAGGGTTCGTGGTCACCGTGGTTACCTTGGCTCGGTATGCCATGGCCCGTTTTCCCACGCTAACCCCAGGCGCAGCTGTCCTGGATACCCCTGCCTTCCCCTTTGCCGTCATGCGGACTTTTGCCACCGGGCTGCTGCGGACTTTAGTGGAGCTGCGACGTTTCTGTAAAACAACAGACATGTTGACAAACGACACAACCCCCCAGGAACCAGGTCTGGACTGATCCGGACTCACCGAGGAGGTGAACTCCTTGTAGGCAGCTCGATCCTGCGGAGACAGGGACTGAGGAGGAAGAGGAAGAGCCGTGAACAGACTGATTGCCCTGCAGAGCTGTGGTTGTCATGACAACAGCTCACCTTGACCCAGGCCTCCAGCTCGGCCTTGTACTCCACCTGCTGCTCCTCCACCAGCTTCTTGTACTTGTCCTTCTGGGTCTGGCTGAGCTTCTGCCAGCGCTTCCCGATCTCCACCATCCGCTCCTTCAGGCTGAAGTGGTTCAGCTCCCCGTTGGTCAGCAGCTCCTGGGAGAACATCTGGTAGCCGCTCCTGGAGGACGCACATGGGGGGCAGGTCATCCATCCGTTCATCCATCCTACTGTTCATCCGTCCGTTCATACATCCTACTGTTCATCCGTCTGTTCATCCATCTGTTCATCCATCCGTTCATCCATTCTACTGTTCATCCGTCCGTTCATCCATCCTACTGTTCATCCGTCCGTTCATCCATCCTACTGTTTATCCAGCCGTTCATCCATCCTACTGTTCATCCGTCCGTTCATCCATCCTACTGTTCATCCGTCCGTTCATCCATCCTACTGTTTATCCAGCCGTTCATCCATCCTACTGTTCATCCGACCGTCCATACATCCTACTGTTCATTCATCCATCCATCCTACTGTTCATCCGTCCGTTCATCCATCCTACTGTTCATCCGTCCATTCATCCATCCTACTGTTCATCCATCCATCCATCCATCTGTTCATCCATCCTACTGTTCATCCATCTATCCATCCTACTGTTCATCCGTCCATTCATCCATCCTACTGTTCATCCATCCATCCATCCTACTGTTCATCCATCCATCCGTTCATCCATCCTACTGTTCATCCATCCATCCATCCTACTGTTCATCTGTCCATTCATCCATCCTAGTGTTCATCCGTCCGTTCATCCATCCTACTGTTTATCCGTCCGTTCATCCATCCGTTCATCCATCCTACTGTTTATTGGTCCGTTTATCCATCCTACTGTTCATCCGTCCGTTCATCCATCCTACTGTTCATCCATCCATCCATCCTACTGTTTATCCATCCGTTCATCCATTCATCCATCCATCCTACTGTTCATCCATCCATCCTTCCATCCATCCGTCCGTCCTACTGTTTATCCGTCCTTTCATCCATCCTTCCATCCATTCATCCGTCCATCCATCCGTTCATCCATCCATCCATCCTACTGTTCATCCATCCTACTGTTTATCCGTCCGTTCATCCATCCTACTGTTCATCCGTCTGTTCATCCATCCGACTGTTCATCCGTCCATTCATCCATCCTACTGTTCATCCGTCCGTTCATCCATCCTACTGTTTATCCAGCCGTTCATCCATCCTACTGTTCATCCATCCATCCATCCTACTGTTCATCCGTCCGTTCATCCATCCTACTGTTCATCCGTCCATTCATCCTACTGTTCATCCGTCCATTCATCCATCCTAGTGTTCATCCGTCCATTCATCCATCCTAGTGTTCATCCGTCCATTCATCCATCCTACTGTTTATCCGTCCGTTCATCCATCCTACTGTTTATCCGTCCGTTCATCCATCCTACTGTTCATCCGTCCGTTCATCCATCCTACTGTTCATCCATCCATCCATCTTACTGTTTATCCATCCGTTCATCCATCCTACTGTTCATCCATTCATCCATCCATTCATCCATCCTATTGTTCATCCATCCATCCGTCCTACTGTTTATCGGTCTGTTTATCCATCCTACTGTTCATCCATCCGTCCGTCCTACTGTTTATCCGTCCATCCATCCGTTCATCCATCCATACGTCCGTTCATCCATCCTACTGTTCATCCGTCCGTTCATCTGTCCTACTGTTCATCCATCCTTCCATCCATCCGTCCATCCATCTGTCCATCCATTCATCCATTCTACTGTTCATCCATCCATCCATTCATCCATCTATTCGTCTATCATCCATCCTTCCAACCATCCATCCGTCCGTCCGTCCATCCGTCCGTTCATCCATCCTACTGTTTATTGGTCCGTTTATCCATCCTACTGTTCATCCATCCATCCATCCTGCTGTTTATCCGTCAGTTCATCCATCCTACTGTTCATCCATTCATCCATCCATTCATCCATCCTACTGTTCATCCATCCATCCTTCCATCCATCCGTCCGTCCTACTGTTTATCTGTCCGTTCATCCATCCTTCCATCCATACGTCCGTCCATCCGTTCATCCATCCTACTGTTCATCCGTCCTACTGTTTATCCGTCCGTTCATCTGTCCTACTGTTCATCCATCCTTCCATCCATCCGTCCATCCATCCATTCATCCTACTGTTCATCCGTCCGTTCATCCATCCTACTGTTCATCCATCCATCTGTCCATCCATTCATCCATCCGTCTGTCCGGCCATCCTTCCATCCATCCATTCGTCCATCATCCATCCTTCCAACCATCCATCCATCCATCCATCCTTCCATCCAGCCATCCGTCCGTTCATCCATCCTACTGTTCATCCATCCGTTCATACATCCTACTGTTCATCCATCCATCCATCCTACTGTTCATCCGTCCATTCATCCATTCTACTGTTCATCCATCCTACTGTTCATCCGTCCGTTCATCCATCCTACTGTTCATCCATCCATCCATCCTACTGTTCATCCGTCCGTTCATCCATCCTACTGTTCATCCATCCATCCATCCTACTGTTCATCCGTCCATTCATCCATCCTACTGTTCATCCGTCCGTTCATCCATCCTACTGTTTTTCCGTCCGTTCATCCATCCTACTGTTTATCTGTCCGTTCATCCATCCTACTGTTCATCCATCCATCCATTCATCCGTCCATCCTTCCATCCATCCATTCGTCCGTCCATCGTTCCATCCATCCGTCCATCCATCCATTCGTCCATCATCCATCCTTCCATCCATCCGTCCGTCCATCCATCCGTCCATTTGTCCATCATCCATCCTTCCATCCATCCATCCATCCATCCTTCCATCCAACTCACACTGGAGGTTTCTTCGGTTCTCCATCAAACTTTGGCTTCCTCTGAGCTGACGGGGGGGTCCTCATCTCCAGGAGCTCCCTCTGCAGACGCCAGAGGTCAGGAGGAGGAGTCAGAGAGCAGAGGGAGGGGTCAGAGGGGGGAGCCAGAAAGGGTTCAGAGGTCAGTGGGAAGTCAGCTGTCAGGGGGAGGAGTACGAGGGAGGGGTCAGGGGGTTGGAGTAATGAGGGGATACGATGACTCAGCAGGTTCAAAATGAAAGGAAGTGTTTAATGTTTTATGACTGCAGTTTTCTGGGACTTCCGTCCCGCCTTTCCTGAAAAGTGAGTGTTATTGATTGAGAGATGGTTAAGTGGGGTCAGTGTGGGGGGCGTGGCTCACTGACCACGGGTCGGTACTGAACCTCGTAACGCTTCTGGTCCTCTGCTGCTTTCTTGATCCACGGGATCTTCTCCTTCTTCTCCATGGACTTCCAGGCTGCCTCCATCGCTGTCTGTGCCTTCCTGCGATCGCTCTGTAGGTCGATTCACATGACCAGAAACGGGTCAATCAAGAAAACCTCAGAACCACCTGCTGGGGAACATTTATTATTCACTCACTCTGTATTTAGCCAGGTAGTCTCCCACCACACTGTGCTGCCACATCTCCTCAGCTGTCTTTGGGGTTTCTGGAAGCTTCACCGTCTTCTTTCCATCCCGTCTCGGCAATCCAGCAGGAACCCAGGCCTCAGGCTCCGCCTCCCGACAGCGCTCCTGACATCATAACAAACCACAGACTAGTCAGGACCACCTGTACCAGAAATACCAGACTCTGATAATCTAACTTCCTGCTTCATGTGCAGCCACAGGAGGTAGGGAGAAGAGGACCGGAGATCCAACCAGTGACCTCTCAGATGACCAGTCAGGTAATTGGTCAGGTGACCAATCAGCTGACTGGTCAGGTGACGTGGTGACATAAGGTCTATGACAGCTGACACTGAAGCAATGAACCAGAAGAAGATGATCGACGTCCGACCTTTATAGATGGAGACTTTGCTCTGTGAGGGCTGGCAGCCACGCCCACACCTAGTCTGGCCCCGCCCATCTTCTCCTCTGACAGGACTCTGTCTCGTTCCTCCTCAGGAAGACTCTGGAAACAGACCAACCAGAATGTTTAAGGTTAGGATTCTCACTATGGATGTTGTCTTTGTTCTGGTTCTGGTTCTGGTCTCACCTCCAGGAAGCGCTGCAGGTCCAGATCATACTGCTTCTTTTTCTAGAAAAACACAGGATGGTGTCAGAGAGCAGACTTTGCTCAGGACCCTGCATGGTAATGTGTTCTGGTAACATGTTCTGGTGCTGACCTGCTCGCAGCGCTTCTGGAACATGTCCTTCTCCTTTTGGGTCATCATCTTCCACTGCTTGCTGCAGAGAACCATGCGCTCCGTGCTCGGGACGTCTTTCATGTTGACCATCAGCTCCGCACAGTACAGAGAGTATCCGTTGCTAGGAAAACATAACTCAGGTTAGCATCTTCATCATGAGTCTCTGTACAGGGTCCAGCATGAGATGCTACAGCCCAGCAGATGTTTGCAGACAGCAGGAAGCAGCAATGCTAGCATGTAGCACAGCAACATGACTAGCAGGAAGCAGCAATGCTAAGATGTAGAAATGCTAGCATGTATCACAGCAACATGTCTAGCAGGAAACAGCAATGCTAACATATAGCAATGCTAGCATGTAGCACAGCAACATGACTAGCAGGAAGCAGCAATGCTAGCATGTAGCACAGCAACATGACTAGCAGGAAGCAGCAATGCTAACATGTAGCAATGCTAGCATGTAGCACAGCAACATGACTAGCAGGAAGCAGCAATGCTAGCATGTAGCACAGCTACGTGACTAGCAGGAAGCAGCAATGCTAGCATGTAGCACAGCAACATGACTAGCAGGAAGCAGCAAGGCTAACATGTAGCAATGCTAATGTGTAGCATACCAACATGACTAGCAGGAAGCAGCAAGGCTAACATGTAGCATAGCAACATGGCTAGAAGGAAGCAGCAATGCTAGCAATTAGCACAGCCTTATGACTAGCAGGAAGCAGCAATGCTAAGATGCAGCAATGCTAGCAATTACCACAGCATTATGAGTAGCAGGAAGCAGCAATGCTAAGATGTAGAAATGCTAGCATGTATCACAGCAACATGGCTAGCAGGAAGCAGCAATGCTAACATGTAGCAATGCTAGCATGTAGCACAGCAACATGACTAGCAGGAAGCAGCAATGCTAACATGTAGCACAGCAACATGACTAGCAGGAAGCAGCAATGCTAGCATGTAGCACAGCAACATGACTAGCAGGAAGCAGCAATGCTAGCATGTAGCACAGCAACATGACTAGCAGGAAGCAGCAATGCTAGCATGTAGCACAGCAACATGACTAGCATCAAGCAGCAATGCTAAGATGTAGCAATGCTAGCATGTAGCACAGCAACATGACTAGAAGGAAGCAGCAATGCTAACATGTAGCAATGCTAGCATGTAGCACAGCAACATGACTAGCAGGAAGCAGCAATGCTAACATGTAGCACAGCAACATGACAGGAGAAACTCAGCTAAAAGACTCTAGCAAGCATCGGCATCCAGACCAAACACAGTCCAGACCCCAGTGGTTCTACAGTAATGTAGAAACCAGGAGAACAGCTCTGTCTATTCTAGAGCTTTTTCTAAACACAAACCAGGTGTCACATGACAGCAGAGACGCTGCTGGCTCCAGAGACGTCTGTCTCATCACGGTGGGACTGAAACTCTGGAGCTAGCAGCCAGAACCAGAAACCAGGTCTTACTGTTGCTGTTTGTGGTGAAAAGTTTGATTCCAGCTCTAAAAACTCTGCTACTGTGTTCTCCTATGACTCTGACTCTTTGATTGACATGAACCTGCTGGTTTCCATGGAGATGAAGAAGGTTTGTAGTGAAGGATTCCCTCTTCCTATCAGAGATTATGTTGGACTTCACTCCTATCAGGATCCTCATGCTGGTTCTAAGGTGAATGTGGGGCTATCCCTGGATCCTCCTGACTCTGACCATTGATTGAGGTGTCCATCATCATCATCATCATCATTATCATCGGCTGATGGCTTCCTGAGATTCTCTATGCTGCCAAAAGGATTCACTTATTATTTGGCTCTTAGTTCCAGTGACAGGAACTCTGAATGTTTCAGCATACCAAGAGATTTTGGACAATTCCATGCTGCCGGCTTTGTGGGAACAGTTTGGAAACGGCACCAGAGCACAAAGCAGGACCTCACACATGCTTCTGGAGGAAGGTCAGAAATTCCTAGAAACGCTCCTGAACCCGTGGAATGCCGTCCTAGCAGAGCTGAAGCTGTTACAGCTGCAGAGGGAGGGCCAGCGGCATACCGAACTCCTTTCATTACGAACAGAACAGACGTCTACGAGAGTCCAGGCAGGTGAGCCAGTACTTCCGTGTGTGGTGTATTTACCTGCGTAACTTTATTAAACACCTGGAAACCTGCTCAGGTTCACTTTTATCTTCTACTATAGCACAGTTCCTCACCAGATATTACTTTACTCATTCCTATTACTTCAATCATTACTATGATTACTTTATCTCACTATTAGGATTACTTACTCCTAGGAGTACTATACTCTTTCCTAGGACTACTTTACTTATTCCTTACTCATTAAATCTGCTGTGACATCACAGATGATGTCAGCTGGGGTGCACTCAGGAGGACTTGTCCATATAAGGAAATCCACAAAATATGACATGATGGTGGCCAAGTTTAGAATTGAAGATATTTGGATAAATGGAGGGGAAAACAGGAAATGAGAAAATTTAGTTTGTAACCACTTCAGTTACCTTATTTTTTAGGGTTTGTTGCCGTTTATTTAGCCCTCTCAGCTCCGGGTGAACGGCTGATCTCATTAGATCTACATTAAGTCCATTTTGCCAGAAACTAGTTAAGTACTAATTCTGTGGTAAAGACTCACGGTGGAGGTTTCGTTGGCCGTCCATCAAACTTGTCCTTCAGCTGCCTCTCGGCCTTGGTGAGGACGGAGCGAACGTGATCGTCGGAGTTGGTGTCTGGATGAGCTTCATGGTACGCTCTCATGCTGTCCTATAATAGAAAGTCCAACTGTCAAACCCTGGATATTCATCTGGAGAAAGCAGCCTCTTATCATCTCTTCAGAAGATCCTCCATGATGGTGGAGGAGGGACACGAAGAACAGAGGACTGGAGGACGTAGATTCAGCAGAAAGACAGTCTGGTTCAGTTCTGGTACCTCATAGTCTTTCTGGAGCTCCAGGGCCTTGCTGATCCACTTGAGTCTCTTCTTGTCAGATAGCTGGGACCACTGTCTCCTCAGAACCTCCTTTAGCTCCTTCTGACTCACCTGCAGGTAGACAGGGCCAGAGTTCGGTTATAGGTAGGGATTGGGTATCGGTTAGGATTAGGTAGTCAGCTGTGATGGTCAAAGCAAACCAGACTTGTTTGTACCTCTGGGTGCAGCTTCATGTAAGTCTTCTTCTCATGGTTGTACCACAGCTGTTGGGGGGTTTTGGGTTTTTCTGGTAGGTCCGACTTCTTCCTCTCCTCAATCAGCTCTGGGTGCTCCTCCCTGCAGATCAGCGTACATTAGCATCGCTAATCACCAACAAACTAAGATTCCACACAGTGACGAGTCGGCTACGGGTTAGTCGGTCCTTACCAGGTGACGGTCGGCCGGGGGTTAGTTGTCAGTAAAGGTCAGACTAGGGTTAGTCGGTCGTTACCAGGTGACGGTCGGTCGGTGGTTAGTCGGTCGTTACCAGGTGACGGTCAGCCTGTGGTTAGTCGGTCATTACCAGTTAAAGGTTGGGTGGGGGTTAGTCGGCCGGTGGTTAGTCGGTCGTTGCCAGGTGACGGTCGGCCGGGGGTTAGTTGTCGGTAAAGGTCAGACTAGGGTTAGTCGGTTGTTACCAGGTGAAGGTCGGCCGGTGGTTAGTCGGTCGTTACTAGGTGACAGTCGGCCGGGGGATAGTCGGTCGTTACCAGGTGACGGTCGGCCGGGGGTTACTCAGTCATAGGTAGTGGTTGGTTGTCAGAATCTGGACTCACTTGAAACGGGCCATGTTCTTCTCAAACTCCTCTTTCTCTCGCTTGAACTCTGTGATGTATTTTTGCTGCAGAAAAAGAAAAAGAACATATTGTTAGACATGTGTATATGATCAGGAGGTTCTCGTTCGGGTGGTGGTCTGTCCACACCTTCTTCTTGTCAGGAAGCTCCTTATACTTCTTGGACAGGATCTTGGTTAGGTCCAGGTTGCTCATCTCTGGGTGGATTTTGGCATATTTGGCTCGTTTCTCCATAAAAAAGCGAAAATACGGAGTCAGAGGTTTCTTCGGGAAGTCTGGATGAGTCTGAGTATGACAGAGGTCAGAGGTCATCAGCCTGACTAGAGTAACTCGAGTTCTAGTTTATTTCTTTTTCTCATGTTAAAATACATCGAGTCATGTTTCCACCCAGGCGGCCATGTTAGAAACTGTTGCAGCAACCGCCTACAAATACGACAGAAACATCAGTTTTAATAACGACGTCTGAGGAGGAGAAGGAGGAGAAACAGGTGGAGAAGGAGGTGGAGGAAGCTGTCCAACCAGCAGACAGAGGCAGACAGAGACAGAGAGACGTTCGCCATCGAGTGGATCTGACGTTCGCCATCGAGGGGATCTGACGTTCGCCATCGAGGGGATCTGACGTTCGCCATCGAGTGGATCTGACGTTCGCCATCGAGGGGATCTGACGTTCGCCATCGAGTGGATCTGACGTTCGCCATCGAGTGGACCTGACGTTCGCCATCGAGGGGATCTGACGTTGGCCATCGAGGGGATCTGACGTTGGCCATTGAGTGAATCTGACGTTCGCCATCGAGGGGATCTGACGTTGGCCATCGAGTGCATCTGACGTTGGCCATCGAAGGGATCTGACGTTCGCCATCGAGAGGATCTGACGTTCGCCATCGAGTGGATCTGACGTTGGCCATCGAGGGGATCTGACGTTCGCCATCGAGAGGATCTGACGTTGGCCATCGAGGGGATCTAACATTGGCCATCGAGTGAATCTGACGTTGGCCATCGAGTGAATCTGACGTTCGCCATCGAGGGGATCTGACGTTGGCCATCGAGGGGATCTGACGTTGGCCATCGAGAGGATCTGACATTGGCCATCGAGTGAATCTGACGTTCACCATCGAGTGGATCTGACGTTGGCCATCGAGGGGATCTGACGTTCGCCATCGAGATGATCTGACGTTGGCCATCGAGTGAATCTGACGTTCGCCATCGAGTGAATCTGACGTTGGTCATCGAGGGAATCTGACGTTCGCCATCGAGTGAATCTGACGTTCGCCATCGAGTGAATCTGACGTTGGCCATCGAGAGGATCTGACGTTCGCCATCGAGTGGATCTGACGTTCGCCATCGAGTGGATCTGACGTTCGCCATCGAGTGGATCTGACGTTCGCCATCGAGTGAATCTGACGTTCGCCATCGAGTGAATCTGACGTTCGCCATCGAGGGGATCTGACGTTGGCCATCGAGTGCATCTGACGTTGGCCATCGAAGGGATCTGACGTTCGCCATCGAGAGGATCTGACGTTCGCCATCGAGTGGATCTGACGTTGGCCATCGAGGGGATCTGACGTTCGCCATCGAGAGGATCTGACGTTGGCCATCGAGGGGATCTAACATTGGCCATCGAGTGAATCTGACGTTGGCCATCGAGTGAATCTGACGTTCGCCATCGAGGGGATCTGACGTTGGCCATCGAGGGGATCTGACGTTGGCCATCGAGAGGATCTGACATTGGCCATCGAGTGAATCTGACGTTCACCATCGAGTGGATCTGACGTTGGCCATCGAGGGGATCTGACGTTCGCCATCGAGATGATCTGACGTTGGCCATCGAGTGAATCTGACGTTCGCCATCGAGTGAATCTGACGTTGGTCATCGAGGGAATCTGACGTTCGCCATCGAGTGAATCTGACGTTCGCCATCGAGTGAATCTGACGTTGGCCATCGAGAGGATCTGACGTTCGCCATCGAGTGGATCTGACGTTCGCCATCGAGTGGATCTGACGTTCGCCATCGAGTGGATCTGACGTTCGCCATCGAGTGAATCTGACGTTCGCCATCGAGTGAATCTGACGTTCGCCATCGAGGGGATCTGACGTTGGCCATCGAGTGAATCTGACGTTGGCCATCGAGTGAATCTGACGTTGGCCATCGAGTGAATCTGACGTTGGCCATCGAGTGGATCTGACGTTGGCCATCGAGAGGATCTGACGTTCGCCATCGAGTGGATCTGACGTTCGCCATCGAGGGGATCTGACGTTGGCCATCGAGGGGATCTGACGTTGGCCATCGAGTGAATCTGACGTTCGCCATCGAGGGGATCTGACATTGGCCATCGAGGGGATCTGACGTTCGCCATCGAGGGGATCTGACGTTGGCCATCGAGTGAATCTGACGTTCGCCATCGAGGGGATCTGACATTGGCCATCGAGGGGATCTGACGTTCGCCATCGAGGGGATCTGACATTGGCCATCGAGTGAATCTGACGTTGGCCATCGAGTGGGTCTGACGTTCGCCATCGAGTGAATCTGACATTGGCCATCGAGGGGATCTGACGTTGGCCATCGAGGGGATCTGACGTTCGCCATTGAGGGGATCTGACGTTCGCCATCGGGGGGACATATAACCGACCATATAGGCGCCTGAAATAAAAATAAAACAGTTGTTTTCTCTTATTATTAAAAAGAATTCCTGGTGTTGGAGTTTAGATTTTTCCGGTATGTTCAGCCAAGCTGCAGACGGTCCAGGCGTCTTTCCTCCAAACACAATCCTGATAACTGATGGCGGAGCTGTGGACGTACGAAGCGGGGACCAACACGCCACCTACGTATATATGTCTTTGGTATGACTCTAAGTCCCAGGTTCATCAGATCCAGGACCATCAGGTGCTGATCTAATGAGCTCACCTTCAGCTTCTTTCCTTTGTACGGGTTCTTCACAAACTCGATAGCGTCCACGATGAGCTCCGTCATCGTTCTGTACTTTCGAATCTGAAAAGCAGACAGTGATGAAACCCAGCACTTCCAGAAGATCCAGAACCTATGGAGTCAGGGTTCTTCTGGTGACAGTTTGGGTTTGACCCAGCTAAGACCTGTTCTCCTGTCACACGCCACCTAGTGGAGGCAGATCCACACTTCACCCACCGGTCTGAGCATCCTACAACTAAATATACAAAACCTCTAAATTCATGGCTGAAACGTAAAACTTCAGCTGCTCTTTATGAAGCCAGGACGCTGCTACTCAGGAAGTTTTATACAAGGATTGAGGAGTACAGAAACCCGGTAAATGACTGGAAAGATCTGGAGGGAAACCAGCGTACCAGAGCAGAACTTCTTCTTCTGACGGTTGGTTCTGTTCTTACATCGTTTCCAGGAGGAATGTCTGTTCAGTCTGAGATGTTGACCTGGTTTAGACCAGTCTGGCCAGCAGGGACCAACACCATCAGTTAACCATGAATTCTGAATGAGATTTATTTATTTAACCCACATGTCCTCTGATCTGCCTCCCTCTGGTCCACTCACAAAACACTGCTGTAAAATCAAACATTTTTTCTTTTGTTTTCCAGAAATCAGACCTGCTCCAAACTTTCCAACATTCAATCATTTTCAGGATTTAACCATTTAAATGTCAGTTTCCTGATATGAATTATTGATTCATCATTTAAAAAACATACAAAACAAGTTTTCAGAGGGATGGGGCGTTGGTGGTGGTTCCAGTTCTGGATGTGATGTCATCATATTGTGTCGTACCAGATTCTCCTTTTCGGAACCTTCGTGGCCAAAATATGTCCTATTGACTTCCATTAAAACGACATGTTTAAATCTCACCGTCATTCATGTTTTGATCATTCAGTCTCTAATGTCAGCATTTCATTTGGAAGAAAGATATTTGATATTTTTACTGGTTTCCACCAGATTTAACTGGTTTTACATGACAGACAGATGCAGGAAATCCTGGGTTATATTATGGAGTCATACGACCACTGGGGGGCGTTGTGACGGATCGGTGTGGCCAGCCCCCCTCGATTTTTAGGATGTAGAAAAAAAATTCTGTTTCCGTGTTAGTTTACTGAATTTAAAGGGTTAAAAACCTAAAACCGTTTGAATGTTTAGAAGATTCAATTTTATGAAAAATTTTATTTTATGAAAAGAAGCAGAAAAATATTTACGCTTGATGACTTTCCAGCAGTTTCTTGTGCGTGGACATTTTAGGCCGTTAAAGTCACCAGAGGGAGTAAAAAACATGAAACCAGAATGAAAGTCATACGAGACAAAGAGGATGGAGCTGCTGCGTCTTCCCGGACGGAGGACAGACGGGTTAAATGTCTCAGACAGACCAGGATCCTCCGGTCCAGCCTCTATCAGGGAAGCCGAGGAACCAGAGACGGCCCCACAGTCCAGTCTGTTTGAACCTGGCAGCTAAAACCACTTCCAGCTCCTCCTCCTCGTTCAGCAGGAGGAGCTGCAGGTGACCTCGTCTCACCTCGGTGGAGACTTTCTGCCACTTCTGCCGACACATGTCTCCAGTGAAGCTACCGAAGCCGACCTTCTCCCAGTCGAAGTGGGACTCTGTGGTTTTGTACTTCATGGCGTCTCCGTCCGGCAGCAGGCTGCGGATCCTCTCCAGCAGCGTGAGGCAGTCCTCCTTAGTCCAGTCATCTGCAGACAGAGACAGCAGTCAGGACGCCGCACAGCCACGCCGCACAGCCACGCCGCAACCTCCTGGTTACCTGCTTCACTCTTGATCCTGGCGCTCTGAGACGTGGAGACGCCACTGCTGCTGCCGTTCATCCTGACGGAGCAGACTCCGCCCCCTCGTCCTCTAAACACACAGACAGGTAACAGTCAGCTGTTTTACACCTGGTGTCCAGTTGGCAGTCTGAATCCGCCCACATGCCCACTAACCCCCAACCCAGACCCCTGACACCCCACTGCCCTCACTCAAATGACTGGCAGATCTGGGACCAGCTGTAGATGTCAGCTAGAGGAGCATTTAAACCAGAGATGTCAAACATGCGGCCTGGGGGCCGAACAGGACCCCAGAGACTCCAGTATGGCCCCCAGGAGGAGTTAGGCACGTATGAAAATAACATGTTAGAGATTAACCGTAATTATTTAATGAAAGTGAGTAACTTCGGGTCCATCGGTCATTCAGAATATTTCTCATGTTTTCTTCCTGTTAGCAGTTTTCTACCTGCAGTCGTAGAATAAGTTACTTTTTTTACCTGGTACCGTTACTCACCTGAGGTCGAATGACTTCACACACACACACGGACCGTTTCTGGAGGAGACGCAACATGCTACGCTGCTACCTCAGCCAGAGAAAAGTCTGGTCCAGAGAAGCATGTTGCAGAGGATCAGAACTGGACCTGCTGTCATGAGCAATAAGGGGATTAATTACATGGTAAGAAAAAATGAGCGCGATGAGTTTGCCGGCCGCGATAAATTTCGTTTTATTTTTTTCTATCGTACTTCACCGTAGACTGTATGACAGCAGGTTTCATGTGGATACCCGGACTGAACGCTCTGCTTTCTTGAGGAGTGATCTCTGTTGTGTCGTACGTTGCAGCAGGACACCGCGGTGAAGCTCTAACCTGTACGAGCCGGTACGCCAACTCTCACGCGTCGGCCGTAAGACTCACGTTGTTAAGTGGTTCCTTACGCTAAACCTCCGATTTCTCACACTGAAATACACATCGAGAGCAACGGCAGCTAATGGAGAAGTTCGGGAGGATTCCCAGTGAGCCGTGTTACTTTTGGGCCGGTGTCAGTGGTGCAGCAGCGCGGCGGTTCATTAGCTGCTCATAGGTCAGTCTGACACGCAGTGGTGACGGAGATATTTTAGCTCTACAAACAGCAACGATCTGCAGTCTATTTTTTCTGGTTTTTTAATAAAATGGTACTAACTGGCAGTTTTACCGGGTTTCCCTGTCTGAGCTCATGTTTAATATTTTTTAATATATTGTTTGATGGAAAGTTTTATTTACAGAACAGACTTTATTTTCTATCATATTTATTGTTTTTGGTTTTCATTCATTGGTAATGAGGCTGAGAGTCGGTTTTATTTATTGTTTTGTCATTTAAAATTTCTTCCAGTAAAATGTTCTGAAATGAAAGTTTATTGATCTTTGGTTACTTGCATTATTAAGGCATCGTCATTATATTAGCTGGAAATTGTCTTAAAAGGAAAACATTATCGCTTTGTGTAATATTGTCACTTATCGCGATAATTTCTGAGAAAATTTATCGCACATCAAAATTTGTTATCGTGACAGGCCTAATCAGAACCAGGACCTGGATCACTTCCTGGAACTATGCCAACACTGCGTTCATCATACCTTAAATAGTACCGCTGGTAAAAAAAGAAGTTGCGTTAACACGTCGAAGACATCGTCCTGTCCTGTGACGGACCAATGGAGACGTGGCTGTGATCCTGATATCTGCTGTTAAGCCAGTTTCTAGATTTCCTCCTGCTGACAGAAGTTTGGACCCACCTGGACCCACCGAACCCTGAAGAACCTCTGAACACTGCCACTGTCTGAACTTCAAGGACATAAAACCAGTTCCAGTCTGCTGGTTCTGGTCTCTTGGTTCTGGTCTCGGGGTTCAGGCCTCCTGGTTCTGGTCTCTTGGTTCTGGTCTCGGGGCTCAGGCCTCCTGGTTCTGGTCTCTTGGTTCCGGTCTCCGGGTTCTGGTCTCTGGGTTCAGGCCTCCTGGTTCTGGTCTCGGGGTTCAGGCCTCCTGGTTCCGGACTCCGGGTTCTGGTCTCTGGGTTCAGGCCTCCTGGTTCTGGTCTCTTGGTTCTGGTCTCGGGGTTCAGGCCTCCTGGTTCCGGACTCCGGGTTCTGGTCTCTAGGTTCAGGCCTCCTGGTTCCGGTCTGAATGAGCAGTTCGGGCTGCAGCGGTTCTGTGAGGCTTCGCGCTCTAAAGGACCCAGAACCGCGTTCGGGGGGGGGGGGGGGGGGGGGGTCGGCGGTGCGGGTCTTCGCTGCGGATCGTCCCGGTTCGGAGCGGTACCGGCGACCGGAGGCCGTGAGCGCGCACCGCAAGATCGTCCGCAGGTCCCGTTAAGGGAACCAGGCGGGCCGTCAGGCTCCAGCTGCCCCGGTAATGGCGTCCGTCCTCCGGCAGGAGTCAGCACGTAGCTTCCGCTGGCACGCGCAGAGCTCACGAGCGTGAATATTTTAGTCGGAATCTCATAAAGTTTGATAAAGGGAGGGAAGAGAAACAGCTGACCGACCTCCGGACACCGAACCTCCGCGAGCTTTGACACGTGGAGCCGATAATCGCATTATTCCACAAAACTGCTGAAATCAGGACAAAACGTCGACAGACGCGTTTAATTTTCCGCTAAAATCTCCGTTAAACCGCAAATGCGGGTTTCTGGGGCAGAATTCCGCCGATTCGCCGCAGATTTCGGTGTTTTGGCTGCTGAGCGGCGCGACGCGCAGCTGCTGCCCCACAAGCCTTCACTGCGAAGCCGCCATGAATGTTCGGAGGACTCGGGGACAAACGAGCAGAAAACCCCAGAAATCGGTTGAAAATCAGAAGCGACTACTCACCTGCTGGTTCGGATAGAGACCCGGGTTGTTCCCGAACAGCACCGAGCTCGTTTGGCTTATTTTGGGACTTTAGAAGTGCGTCTTTTTCAGCCGTAAACCCCGGGGAGTCAGGTCGAAACGAATCCGACAAAAGGAGCGTCTAGTCCGGTATGAAACTCCGCCCAGCGCCGCAGGGGGAGGAACTCCGGGGAAAAACATGAGGACAAAGGCGGAGGATGAAACCAGAGACAGCGGTCAGAGCAGCAGCCAAAGCCGCTGGAAGCCGCGCAGCATCCTCACATTTTATCTGGTTTTCACACATTAACTCCCTTTTATCTCAATTTTAACTGCGCCCCACGTCCTTTTCGCGGATCCACGCGCTGGTTTCCACCTGGTCCGGGTCCAGATGCTCCACCGGCGGGGTGCTGGAGGAGCGGGGAACCGAAGGCTGGCAGAGATGCGGAGGACGGCGGTGGGCCGGTTGTTCCAAGACCCGAGAGGAAGCACCAAAGTCGATATGAAGTGGTGAGGTGTGGCATCAGCGCGAGGCGTCCTCCACGGCCTGGTGGGCGGCTCGGAGACTGCCGAGTTACCCGCATCACGCGGGACCGAAGCCCGCGTCCACATGGCACAATGCCCGCTGACAGCCACCGACCCCGGGTCTGAAGTCCTGGTGGAGCCGCGAAGATCGATGCACGAACTGATCCGTTTATCTCTGAAACATCAGAGTCCGCAGGGGGGGCGCGTGCGCGCGTTTGCTTGTAGGAAAACTTAGTTTTTTGTTTTTAATAAAATTATTTCTTATCTGAATCTGAAGTTTGTTGTCTTTATTAATCACGTGATCAAAAACCTGTCATGACCCACGTGACGCGTCCACCCGGAAGCCCTGACGGAAAGACATGTCCTCCATTTGGTCCTTCCTGGGGTACAGGCTGTCCGACAGGGTCTAGACCTGGTTTCAACGTCCACTGATCAGACAGGGTTAGACAAACGGAACCACAAGGGCCCTGGAGGCCGCACTACCGCCCCCTGCCGGTCCGAAGGTTGGAAACCTCTGAGCAGGACCCGCCTCAGATTTTATTTGTCCACATATCTTTCTTTAGTTTTCTTGTTATGCTACAAAACAACTTCAACAAACATCCTGACATATAAAGCTGCTGATGTCAGTATTAAGAATATTCAGTGGTCTCGGTCTCTGGGACCCACATGAGAGACAAGCAAAGTCTTTCCAAACCAATGCAGTCTGCTGGTTCCTGGTTCCTTCAGCATCTAGACTTCCAGCTCAGTGCAGCAGCTGCCCTGGCTGGATGGAGTCCAGTAGTCCGGTCTGGTCCTGAGTTCCGGGCGGTTCTGCTGCGTAATTCTTCAACTAAACATGAATTTCAGCAGACGGATGATGGAGTCAGACCAGTGTTATTTACATCCTCACCAGCCGTTTCATCTTCCTGGACATCACCTCTCCGGGCGTTTTATTTGTCCGTGTTGACTCTTCGGAGGAAGGCATCAGGAAATGATGAAAGAAGGAAACTTCCCTCCATCCTGTCTCTTTAGATTTAAATGACATGTATCTTGTACACAGGTGATGGAAGGTGAGCAGCACTCTGTCGATGTAGAAATCCTCGACTCTCTGGATGCTCTTCATGTTCCACAAACTAAATCTTCCATCTTTTTTCCAGGTGTGAACTATGAGAGCGCTAAAGAAACAACCGCATGTTTCTCCGAGATGTGTTTTTCAGAAATGGGTCTGTTAACATCCTGAGAGTATAGCTGCATATTTGAAGCAGGGGTAGGACTCAATTAAAAAATTATTAAAGGTTTTGCACTGAATTTTTTAATCATGTAACAATATTTCCCTCAAAAGCAACATTTTTTTAATTGAAATGTATTTTAATGGACGACTGAATCAGGTAATAGATGCAGACAATATTGTAAACTCTGATCTATTAATGTCTGGAAAATGCGTGTAACTACATTTCAATTCAAAACAGTGGAAAAATAGATAAAATATCCCTGGTCTAGAATAAGCAGACCTAAAGTTAAGAGTCATTTTAGTCTTTTAACCAGCAGCTCCAGCTGTTCTCTGGTTAAGAGTCTACAACATGTTACAGAAATCTTTCTACATGTTTTTCTCCACATGCTTCATTAACAGGCATTGATATGTAACAGTAAGCCAGGACGGGATCAGCCAGCAGCAGCTTTCTGACTTGTCCTTGAGCAGAGGGAACGTCTCTGGATCTGGATGTTGGGACTGATACTAGGAGCTGGGACTGATGCTGAAAGCTGGGACTGATGCTGAGACTGATTCTGGGAGCTGGGACTGATGTTGGGAGCTGGGACTGATGCTGGGAGCTGGAACTGATGCTGGGACTGATGCTGGGAGCTGGGACTGATACTGGGACTGATTCTGGGAGCAGGGACTGATACTGGGACTGATTCTGGGAGCAGGGACTGATACTGGGACTGATTCTGGGAGCAGGGACTGATGCTGGGACTGATACTGGGAGCAGGGACTGATACTGGGACTGATTCTGGGAGCAGGGACTGATGCTGGGACTGATACTGGGAGCAGGGACTGATGTTGGGACTGATACTAGGAGCTGGGACTGATGCTGAGACTGATACTGGGAGCAGGGACTGATACTGGGACTGATTCTGGGAGTAGGGACTGATGCTGGGACTGATTCTGGGAGCAGGGACTGATGCTGGGACTGATACTGGGAGCAGGGACTGATACTGGGACTGATTCTGGGAGCAGGGACTGATACTGGGACTGATTCTGGGAGCAGGGACTGATGCTGGGACTGATACTGGGAGCAGGGACTGATACTGGGACTGATTCTGGGAGCAGGGACTGATGCTGGGACTGATACTGGGAGCAGGGACTGATACTGGGACTGATTCTGGGAGCAGGGACTGATACTGGGACTGATTCTGGGAGCAGGGACTGATACTGGGACTGATTCTGGGAGCAGGGACTGATACTGGGACTGATTCTGGGAGCAGGGACTGATGCTGGGACTGATACTGGGAGCAGGGACTGATACTGGGACTGATTCTGGGAGCAGGGACTGATACTGGGACTGATTCTGGGAGCAGGGACTGATACTGGGACTGATTCTGGGAGCAGGGACTGATGCGTTATTGTTTGTTGAGCGTTTGCGTTTGAGAGGATGTAAGAAAGGATGTTAGTCATGGAATATGCATTGTTTTGTATTCACGTAAATGAGGATAATAATGGATTATGTGAAAGTAAGAATAAACAATTGTGAGACATGAGGAACGTAGTGCGCGTCATCAGGTTCACTCCCCTGTTTAGCCTGCTGCGGCTGAGCAAGTTGGCGTTGGATATTTAGCCGCAATAATTAGTCAACAAACAACTAACATCTAACGTTGGAAAGGATTAAAGTTTTAGAAGAGCCCGTAGGATTATTACGAAGTTGGAGTTCTGGGACATCTTTGTGGACAAGTTGGCGTTCGCAGAGACGCTATGAGTGGATTGTCGTGGTTGGAAGGTCTCAGCCTACATTCATTAATGGTCAGGTTTGATTCATTCATTGCAGCCCATGGAATTAAGGTATGGCTACACGAAACGTGTTTTATATGAAAGCGAGTCCATTTCCCCTGATAGGTTTAGCGGTAAGGCAGTTTATTTGTACAGTACGTTTCATGTACAGGACAATTCAAAGTACTTTACATAAAACAAAGACATTACAGATATTTAGAAATAGTAAAAGGCATCAACACATAATCACAATAAAATAATAAATTACATTAAAATGATTAAAAGCAAGATAAGTTAAAAAAGTTAACATGCAGATTTCATGCATAGGTGCATGAGAAAAGAAAAGTTTTTAACCTGGATTTAAAAATGTCTACATTTGGTGAAAGTTTAATCTCCACTGGCAGTTTGTTCCACTTGTTTGCAGCATAACAGCTAAATGCTGCTTCTCCATGTTTAGTCTGGACTCTGGTCTGGACTCTAGTCTGGACCCTGGTCTAGACTAGTAGACCAGAGTCTTTGGATCTAAGAGCTCTGCTAGGTTTATATTCTCTGAACATATCACGGATGTATTCTGGGCCTAAACCATTCTGGGATTTGTAAACAATCAGAAGCGTTTTAAAATCTATTCTGTGACTGACTGGAAACCAGTATAAAGATTTCAAAACTGGTGTGATGTGTTCAGATCTCTTAGTCCTGGTTAAAACTCTAGCAGCAGCGTTCTGGATGAGCTGCAGATGTTTAATGCTCTTTTTAGGAAATCCTGTTAAAAGACCATTACAGTAATCCAGTCTACTGGAGATGAACGCATGGATGAGTTTCTCTTGGTCTTTCTGGGAGACTAAACTTTTAATTCTGTTGATGTTTCTGAGCTGGTAAAAAGCTTCTTAGTGAAGCTTTGATGTGGCTGCTGAAAGTCAGATCTGAGTCTATCAACACTCCCAGGTTACGAACTTGGTTGGTGATTTTAAGAGCCCGAGTCTCCAGGTGTTTACCAATGCTGACCCTCTTCTCTTTCTACCAAACAGAATAATCTCAGTTTTGTCTTCATTTAATTGTAGAAAATTCTCCCTCATCCAGGTGTTTATTTGCTCCAGACACTGACACATTAAGTCTATTGGGCTGCAGTCATCTGGTGACAGAGACACATAAAGTTGTGTATCATCAGCATAACTTTGATAATTAATGCTATAGTTCTGTAATATTTGACCCAAAGGGAGCAGATACAAGTTGAACAGAAGAGGTCCAAGGACTGACCCCTGGGGGACTCCACAAGTCATGGCCACTCGCTCGGATTCATAGCTGCTGATCGGAACTAAAGAACTCCGGCCTTCTAAACAGGACCTGAACCAGATGAGAACCGCTCCAGAAAGTCCAACCCAGTTTTCCAGCCTACAACCGCATTAGGTGGTTGTATTGTTTTATGGTTTAGTGGTGGAAAAGTGGTTGAAGCTATATGCTTGGGAGCATCGCCGCAGTTCTTGTTTAAGACAGACAGTCTTCTGCAAGGCTGACGGTATATAGATGCATAAATACCTGCCGCTCACCAAATGAAAGGGTGAGTTTAGTAAGCTGTTGGTAGACAGTTTAGCGGGGAATTAAAGACTTTCATATGTCTGTTGGACTGATGCTGTTTACTTAATTGCCGACCTTGTATATCAGTTGTGTACGTTAATGTGATAAATGGGCTGTATTGATGGGATAAGAGATATGAATTTAGTATGATTTATTCTTGCTTTGTTGGAGAAAAATGGAACCAGGTGAAGGACATGCAAGTTCTGATGTTGGTACAAAGGATGAACAGAAAAGACAAGTAAAACTTACTGTAAAGGCTCTGGGAATGAAAATAGAAAGGCTTCAATCAGATCGGAAGACAAAGGTTAACAACATAAAGGCTGTTATAAAAGTGATTAAAGAGCTTATGCAGAATGAAGAAAATGCTTCTAAGATTCAGTCCCGTCTTGATGACATGTCTAAGCTGTTTGATGATGCTAACAAGCTTCATGAATCTGTTATTTCTTTGCTTCTCGTGGAAGAACAGGATAAACAGAATGAGTGGTTTTCTAGTTTACAGAAACACAATTCTGAATTTGTGGAAGAAGTCAAGAAATGGCTTTATGATGTAAATAGACAACCTGGACAAAGCTCAGAAGAGAAGAACGTGGAAAATAATGATGTATTAGGATCACAACTAAGTTGTGTGGAGATAGCAGTTCCACAAAATGAGGGAAATGAGTCTGGTGTTTGCCAACGTTCAGAGAGGAGTTCAACAACTGAAGTTAGTGAAGATGATGTTCAACCTAATGACAGTATCTCTAATGTAGAAAGCAGAAGGTCAAAGAAAAGGAGTTCACTGGGAAACAGGTCTCGTGTTTCATCTACTTCATCAGCACAGATTAAAACTGAAGCAGAAATAGCTGCGCTGGTTGTTCGTCAAAAACTTTTAAAGAATAAACATGTGTTGGAAGAGCAAGAAGAACAACTTAGGATAAAAAGAGAGCAGCTTGATGTGGAAATGGAATTAGCAGCATCAATGGCAAAACTGAAGGTTCTCAGATCTGGTCAGAGTTCACGAGTCTCTAGTTCCATACGTGGTAAATCTGATGAACAGAGTTATTTGCATGGAGGTCAGAAGATGGTTCAAACTTTAAATGCTGTTGCAGAAACTTTTGTTCCTGTGACTAGTGCACAGTCAAGGTTGAGTGTTTCTGCAGGTAATCAACAGCAATATCCATCTGAAACAAGAGTTAGTAATACTGTGCCTGCACAACAAACTAATGTGTTTGAACAGCCAAAGCTGCGGATGCAGCAGAGTATGAAACAGGGTACTCAGTTGCAGTCGCAAACGGCTTCCTCTGTACCATTAATGCAAAGTAATGACGAGCAGACTAACTTAACATCAGTATTGGCAAAACAAAATGAAATTACTTCTTTGCTAGTTGAGCAGCAGTCTTTGTTCTTGCTTCCAAGAAGAGAGATTCAGATATTTGATGGTGATCCTTTGCAATATCAAACCTTTATGAGAGCATTTGAACATAGCATTGAAGAAAGAACACCAAGTGCTAAAGACTGCTTGTATTTTCTTGAGCAGTACACCAGGGGACAGCCAAGAGAGCTTGTCAGAAGTTGCCATCATATGCCATATGATGATGGATATGCCAAGGCCAAGGCATTGCTTCAGGAACATTTTGGAAATTCATTGAAAGTAGCCTCTGCTTATATGGAGAAGGTTTTGATGTGGCCTATGATAAAATCAGAGGATGTAAAAGCTTTACAGGCATATGGTTTTCTACTGAGGAGTTGTAGTAATGTAATTGATGAAGATGGGTCAATGCATGAGTTGGATATACCAGCTAACATGCAAGGGATTATAAAGAAATTGCCATATAAACTTAGAGATAAGTGGAGAAATATTGTCTGTGACTTACAGGAGGAATGTCATAGAAGAGCTACATTTAAGGATATTGTTAAGTTTGTTGAAAAGCAAGTCAAAATCGCAAATGACCCAGTTTTTGGAAACATACAAGATTCTTCAGTACCTGTAAGAAAGGAGGCAAGGAACCCCAAAGGTAGATCTGATTTTAAGGCGAAGGGAAGTAGCTTTGCAACAACTGTCCATTCAGTAGAAAGGAAAGATGAGTCTGGGGTGAAAAAAGTGAAAGATACGTCCCTTGGAAAAGTTTGTCTGTTTTGTGGGGCTGGACACATGTTGGATATGTGCTCTTCATTGGGAAAAAGTACACACATTGCAAAAATGTCCTTTTTGAAAGAAAATGGGGTGTGTTTTGGTTGTTTGTGCATTGGACACAGGAGCAAAGGTTGCAGGAAACGTCTTTCTTGTAACATCTGCAATCTGAAGCATCCCACTGTGTTACATATCAACCCTGTGAAAAAGGAATTTGGTGCAGGACAAACTAAAAGGGAAATTGAAACGGTTAATGGCCATGATGTCATTTCTGTACAGTCAAGTGGTCTTACAGGGGCCGGTAAGAATGATTGTACACTTTCTATATTACCAGTGCAGGTAAAATCAAAGAAAGGGCATGAGACACTGGTGACTTATGCTTTCTTAGATCCTGGAAGCTCAGCATCCTTTTGTACTGAAAGTCTTATGAATAGACTGAAGCTTACAGGGAGGAAAACAGATATTCTGTTAAGAACAATGGGACATGAAAAGGTGGTTAGCAGTCACATTGTCTCTGATTTAGAAATCGCTGGGCTGGATAACGAAGAATTTTGTGACCTACCTGATATATTCACACAACAGACAATGCCTGTTCATCATGGTAATATTCCACAGCAGGTAGATGTCCAAAGATGGCCGTACTTAAAGAACATCAACATTAAAGAGATAGACTCAGGAGTGGACCTATTGATAGGAATCAATGTTCCTATGGCCTTAGAGCCATGGGAAGTTGTTAGAAGCAAGAATGGAGGTCCATATGCAGTCAAAACCATGCTAGGCTGGACTGTAAATGGTCCTCTGAGGGGCAATAGTCACTCTACCGGTGTACAGCCAAATGTCAGCATCAATAGGATTTCTGTTGCAAGACTTGATGAGTTATGGCAGCAGCAGATGAAAGTAGACTTTCCTGAGTGTATTCAGGAAGAACAGTATGGTCTGTCGAGAGAAGATCATCTCTTTATGAAATCTGTCACAGAGTCAGTTAAGCTGATTGATGGTCATTACAGTGTTGGGCTACCTTTCAGAAGAGATGGTGTGATAATGCCAAACAATAAGAAGGTTGCAGAGCAGCGTGCTCTGAATCTTAAAAGGAGGTTGATTAAAGACCGTTTGTTCCATGCTGAGTACAGAAGCTGGATGAGCAATGTCATCGCCAAGGGGTATGCTGAAAGGGTGCCAATTAATGATCTGGATCGCAGTGATGGCAGGGTATGGTACTTGCCACATCATGGGGTGTACCACCCACAGAAGAAAAATCTCAGGGTTGTTTTTGACTGTGGAGCTACATTCCAAGGAACATCTTTGAATGCCCAACTTTTACAGGGCCCAGAACTTACCAGCACATTGATTGGAGTAATAACTTTTTTTCGAAAGGAGCTGGTGGTCCTCATGGCAGACATCGAGGCTATGTTTCATCAAGTTAGGGTAACCAAGTACGACTGTGACCTGTTGAGGTTTCTGTGGTGGCCTGATGGAGACCTTAAACAGGACCTGGTGGAATATAGAATGCTGTCACATCTGTTTGGAGCTACATCTTCTCCAAGCTGTGTATGTTTTGCCTTGAGAAAATGTGCTGAAGATAACCATGAGCACTTTCACAAGAAGGCAGTTGATACTGTTCTACATGGTTTCTATGTAGATGATTGCCTTGTGTCTGTTGGTTCTGAAGATGAAGCAGTAATGCTTTATCAAGAATTGCGAGCTCTATGTGCTAAAGGAGGCTTTCAGCTGGTTAAATGGATTAGCAACAGTGCTAACTAGCATACCTCAAGAAGAAAGATCAAAGGAGGTTAAAGATCTTGATCTGAATAGAGACTCCTTGCCTGTTGAAAGAGTCCTCGGTGTGCAGTGGTGCGCACAGTCAGATTTATTCAGATTTAAAATCATCCTGAAAGACAGACCTGCAACACGGAGGGGCATATTGTCCATTGTTAGTTCCATTTATGATCCTTTAGGATTCCTGGCACCAGTTGTGCTCTTGGCTAAGGGAATCCTTCAGGATTTGTGTAGAAGAAAGTTAGGTTGGGATGATGCATTACCAGATGATGCTGTACAAAGGTGGAGGGTCTGGTTAGAAGAGTTGTATCAGCTAGAACATTTTGTGGCTGACAGATGCCTGAAACCCCCCAACTTTGGAAAGGTATCTTATGCTAAGTTGCATCACTTTGCAGATGCAAGTGAAACTGGATATGGAATGGTGTCTTATCTGTTACAGCAGAATAATCTTGAACAGGTGCACTGTTCATTCTTAATGGGAAAGGCACATGTTGCTCCACTGAAACCTGTTACCATCCCTCGTATGGAGCTAACGGCTGCTGTGACTGCAAGCAGAATAGATAAGTTATTGAGAAGGGAACTGCAGATGGAACTCCAGGGATCAGTGTTCTGGACAGATAGTACATCTGTTCTGAAATACATCAGAAATGAAACCTCAAGGTTTAAGACCTTTGTGACCAATCGGGTATCAGAGATTCTGACAGCTTCTACTGTGTCACAGTGGAGATATGTCAGTACATCAAGTAACCCTGCAGACATGGCCTCTAGGGGAGCTAAAGTGGAGGTTCTCTTGAAGGCTAAAAATTGGTTATTAGGTCCTGAGTTTCTTAAACAATCTGAAAGAGATTGGCCGGTAAATCCTGATGTGTCTGCAATGGTTTCTCCTCTAGATCCTGAAATTAAGACAAGTGCCACTGTGAATGTAGCTCAAGCTGATGAGCAGAAAGATTCAGTTATGAGTTTTATCAATCACTTCTCTTCATGGGTTCGTCTGAAAAGAATGATGGGCTGGCTTCTTAGGTTTAGGAGTTTGCTTGTAGATCTTTCTCAAAGCAGAAAACAACTAAGGTTGTCACTTTCTCAGTCTGACCTAGATAAAGAGCAGCTGGAAAAGAAGCTACAAAAGGAAATGAAAGCTGTTAAAGGTCAAGTTGCAAGAGGTCCTCTTAGGATTGAGGAGTTAGACACAGCTGAGACAGCCAGCATCTCTTATTGTCAAAGAAAGAGGTATCCGGATGAAGTGAAAGGTTTGCAGAAGGGTAAAGGTGTGAAAAGAAGTAGTCATCTTTTCAAGCTAAATCCTATATGGGAAGACTTTGTTCTGAGAGTGGGAGGAAGGCTGGAAAGAGCATCTATGCCAGATGAAGCTAGATATCCTGTTATACTGGCTAAAGATCTACATGTCTCTGATCTCATTCTCCATCATATACACCAGATTACAGGACATGGATCATATGCTTTCAATGTTGTGTCAGAGATTTTGGATTCCGGGTGCTAGTGTTGCCATAAGAAAGATATTATCAAAATGTGTTGTCTGTCGCAGGTTGCATGCTGCTCCAGGCCAACAACAAATGGCAGACCTTCCTCAGGACAGGGTTATTCCTGATGAACCTCCATTTTCCAGGGTTGGGGTGGATTGTTTTGGGCCGTTTGAGGTTAGAAGAGGAAGGAGCACAGTGAAGACATATGGAGTCATTTTTACGTGCTTGGCTATAAGAGCTGTGCATCTTGAAGTGTTGTCTTCTTTAGACACAGATTCTTTCATTAATGCTTTGAGACGCTTTACAGCTAGACGTGGTCAGGTGATGGAGATACGCTCAGACAATGGTACAAACTTTGTTGGAGCTGAGCGTGAGCTGAGAGAAGCTGTAGCAAGGTGGAATCATGATCGGATTAATAGCGTCCTTCTTCAAAAGGGAATCAGATGGAACTTCAATCCGCCCACAGGATCGCATCATGGTGGAGTGTGGGAAAGACTGATAAGATCCGTGCGCAAAGTGCTGAATTCCATTCTGAAAACACAGATTCTTGATGAGGAAGGTCTCCATACGGTGTTGTGTGAGGCGGAGGCTATTATTAATAGTCGCCCCATCACTAAAGCATCCACAGATCCTAATGATTTGGAGGCACTAACTCCAAACCATCTCCTGCTACTTAAGTCTAAGCCATTATTACCACCGGGAGTGTTTCAGAGGGATGACATATACCCACGACGACGATGGAAGCAAGTCCAGTATATGTCAAATCTGTTTTGGAAGCGCTGGGTGAAGGAGTACTTGCCACAACTACAGGAGCGTCAAAAGTGGCAGGTTACCAGAAGAAACTTTGTTCCTGGGGACATCGTTGTTATTGTGGATGACTCTGCACCTCGAAATTCATGGATGGTTGGAAAAGTGGTTCAGGTGATTCATGATAAAAGAGGACTTGTGCGACAGGTTCATATTAAGACTAAGACTATCTGCCTGGATAGACCAATCACGAAGGTGTGCCTTCTTCAGGAAGCTAGACCAATCACGAAGGTGTGCCTTCTTCAGGAAGCTAGACCAATCACGAAGGTGTGCCTTCTTCAGGAAGCAGATGAGCCATGAGTTCATACACTGACTGTAAAAGAATGTTGAGACCTCACTGATGTGATCATTTTCTGAATGGACTTGATTGCAACCTTTCCTGGGTTTATTGGTTGGTTTACATGGTTAATGTATGTGGAAATGTATGTAACATGAAATGTTGCTTTGTTAAGTTTGTCTCCTACATATCATTGGTGATGTAATTAATCTTTAGACTAATTAGGGGCCGGAATGTAGGAGCCATAACTATAAACACGTTTCATGTTTGTACTTTGTTGATGTGTACACACTTAATTGGTGTTTGGGAAGTGGGTGTGGCACTTGGGTCTTAAGGGGTGATAAATAATTGCTGTCACCTGGGCGCTTGGTCGGTTCTTGATGATGTAGAGGTGGGGTGAGCCGGGGAGCGTTATTGTTTGTTGACCCCATAAGCGTTCGAGAGGATGTAAGAAAGGATGTTAGTCATAGAACCATGGAATATGCATTGTTTTGTATTCACGTAAATGAGGATAATAACGGATTATGTGAAAGTAAGAATAAACAATTGTGAGACATGAGGAACGTAGTGCGCGTCATCAAGTTCACTCCCCTGTTTAGCCTGCTGCGACCGCAATAGTCCCTGAGCAAAACGCTGAAATCTGGCCGCCCCTGCTCCGAGCAGCCAGAATGGGTTAAACACAGAGAAAGAGTTCCCCGCTGTGGGACTGATAAAGGATTATTAAAAGAATATGTTGCATACTTAAAGTGGCCGACATGGATGGCTCTTCCAAGGAGCGGGTTTGTGATGATATGAAGC
Organism: Melanotaenia boesemani; assembly: GCF_017639745.1. Classification (NCBI taxonomy): domain Eukaryota; kingdom Metazoa; phylum Chordata; class Actinopteri; order Atheriniformes; family Melanotaeniidae; genus Melanotaenia; species Melanotaenia boesemani. The sequence goes on along the minus strand of NC_055689.1, from coordinate 37,556,214 downwards.
TCCTTAGCTGCAGGTATTTAAAGTGGTTTTTAGGGCACATCTGCTAAGTTGGTTATTAGATTCCCATCTGCATACAGATCAGCTACTTTACTCTGACCTTTGGCCTCCCACTGCTTAAATCCATCATCAGCTCTACCTGGGATAAAATGATCATTATTCTGTATCCGGGCAAAACGGGAGATCTTAGGTGCAGCGCCCCTGGGCCCCTTCATGGCCAACAGAGAGGGTGTTTTTAACAAATGGATTTTTTCATCTTTTTCTTAAGTTTTTTAACATGAGCAGAATACAAGTATGTCTGTAAAGGTAGAGCCGATGTTGCAGTGCTTTCTATAGCTCACCATGCTGGAGCGTCAGAGGAGGAAAAGTCATACATAACTGTGCTGCCCAGCGGTACCGGGTAGGTACTGGAGGCCCTCCTCTGTCGTAGGGAAGGTACGATAGGGACAGCTGCAGTCTTGGATGTCTGTTGTTCCATAAAATCTGAAAATAATTTACTGAGTTTGGAGAAGAATGTTTGTGGAAGTGGGAGTGGAATAGCTTGAAATAAATAAAGAAGTTTGGGCAAAACTGACATTTTAAGGATACTATTGCACCCCAGCATAGAGATGGACATTCTCACCCATCTATTCAAAGATTCAGATACAGATTTTAACTATGGGGTCATAGATAAGGGAGACTATATTTTCCGTTTCTGGGACAATTTTGACTCCTAAATATAGAAACCCTTCCTGGGTAGCTAAGAAGGGGGTGTGTATTATTGGGTTTTGCCTCTTGCTGTTATTAAAAAAAAGTGGATTTGAAATGATGAACCTTATATCCAGAGAATCGTCCAAAAGATCTAAAGAAACTAACAAGCGTTGGGACAGATGATGTCAGATGGGATAAAAAATAATAATGTCATCAGCGAAGAGTGAGATGTTGTGCTCTGTTCCTTCTATCTTTACACAACTATAACATGAACTGGCTCTGAATTTGTCTGTAAAGCCCTGAGATGATGATGTTGTGAAGTGGCGCTTGACAAAAAAAAGCTGCTTTGAACTGAAGTTGATTTAACTGAACTGAATTGTGAGAATCACCCTCTGGGTGACCTGGCCTTGCAAGTGTATCTCTGGTGCAGTCAGAGGGGATTTTACTGTTTAAAACTCGTTCCCCAGACGTTCCAGATAAGATTTACATTCAGACCACTTTCCTTGCTTGTTTTCTCCATGTTACCATGACAACATTTAGATTACAAAGATTCAGTTCATTGGACTCTTAAAGACTCTGGAACCACAGGTGGACCTGCAGTCTGATGACCAGTCCAAGTGGTCTGATGGAAATCTATGAGATCTCTGATCTCTGATGGCGCCTGATCATGGAGAGCTTTATATGTAGGATAAGAATTCAAATTCTATCCTGGATTTACCAGGCAGCCGATGAAGAGAAGCTAAAATTGGAGAACTACGATCTTTCTGCCAGTTCTCATCAGAACCCTCGCTGCAGCATTCTGGATCAGTTGGAGACTTTTCAGGACATATCTGGGACAGGACAATAATAAGGAACTGGAGTAGTCCAGTCTGGAAGTAACGAAAGCACGGACTAGTTTTTCCTCATCACTCTGAGACAGGATGTCCCTGATTCCAGCAATATTATGTAGGTGGAAGAAGGCGGTTCTAGAAACCTGCTTTATATGCGAGCTAAGGGACAGATCCTGGTCCTGAATAACTCCAAGGTTCCTCCCTGTAGTGCTGGAAGCCAAATTAATGCCATCCAGACTAATTACATAGCTGGACTGTTTGTCCTGAGTTCAGTCCAAAGACAACAACCTCAGTCTGTCTGAGAAACTCCAGAGTCATCCTGGTCTTTATGTCTTTAGGACATCTCTGTAACCTAACACACTGATTGCTTTCACCAGGCTTCATGGAGAAGTAAATCTGAGTATCATCTGCATAGAAATGAGAGCTTATACCACGCTGTCTAATGATAGCACCAGGGAAGCATGTATAAGGTGAGACGTATTGGTCCAATTACAGAACCCTGAGGAACTCCATGACTTACTCTGGTGTGTGAGGAAGACTCATCGTTGACATTAACAAACTGAAATCTATCAGATAAATGTGACATAAACCGGCCTGATCCGGTTCCTTTAATCTCAATAACATGTTCCAGCCTCTGTAGCAGAATGTTGTGATGAATGGTGTCGAATGCAGCGCTGAGGTCTAACACCATGAGTCCAGACCAGAATCCTTAATCCTTTATCCAGCAGTCTTAAAAGATGGAGGTAGATCTCCTGTTAATAGAGATGCTGATCAGATCCAGTAAAGATGTATTAACTTAGGCTTAAAACGCTTTGCTTCTAGCAGAGTTACAGTATTCAGTGCCATTAGACATGTTGAGTCAAAGTGAGAGGAAAGTGTCTCAACATCTAAGTTGGAACATATGGATTCCGTGCGACTTACCACTAAGATGAACGCTGCAGAGAACTGAATAGCACTGGAAGAACTGATATCAGAGGGGCAAGTTTAACCATGGGACCATTCTTTCTTGTTCTTTCGGTCACTACCCACAGCTCGTGACCATAGGTGAGGGTAGGAACGTAGATTGACCCGTAAATCGAGAGCTTTGCCTTTTGGCTCAGCTCCTTCTTCACCATGACAGACAGATGCAGAGTCCGCATCACTGCAGACGCTGCACCGATCTGCCTGTCCACCTCCTGCTCCATCCTTCCCTCACTCATGAACAAGACCCCGAGATATGTGAACTCCTCCACTTGGGGCAGGACCCTATTGCAGACCCGGAGAGAGCACTTCACCCTTTTTCGGCTGAGGACCATGGTCTCGGATTTGGAGTTGATGATTCTCATCCCAGCTGCTTCACACTCGGCTGCGAATCGCTCCAGTGAAAGCTGAAGATCACGGCCCGATGAAGCCAACAGAACCACATCATCTGCAAAAAGCAGAGACCCAATCCTGAGGCCACCGAAATGGGTCCCCTCAACACCTCGGCTGTGCCTAGAAATTCTGTCCATAAAGGTTATGAACAGAATCGGTGACAGAGGGCAGTCTTAGTGGAGTCCAAACCTCACTGGAAACGATTCTGATTCACTGCCGGCAATGCGGACCAAGCTCTGACACCGGTCGCACAGAGACCGGACAGCTCGTACAAGCGGATCCGGCACTCCATACTCCCGGAGTACCCCCTGTTAACTTCCGGAGGAGTGTTAACTTTTGGGTGTAAAAAAAGGTTTTGGTACTTCCGGTCCAGCGGTGGCAGTGTGTAACTGGGTGAATGTTGATGGAGGAAAAATAAATGTTCGAAAACGATACAAATATTGTGTTTGTGGTAGTCTTTTCATGGTAGCAGAGGATGGTTACCAATTAAAATGTACCGCCAAAGTTTGATGAAGCCAGAAAATACGAGGCCTGGAAAAATGAAGTCAGTATTTGGAGACTGGTTACGGATTTGGACAAGAAGAAGCAGGCAGTCGCGGTGGTGTTGGGACTCGAGGGGAGAGCCAGAGAAACTGCTCTGGAAATACCCGCAGAGGATCTAAATAAAGACGACAGTTTGGAAACATTGCTTGCAAAGCTGGATGCGGTTTTCTTGAGAGAAGAAAAAGACCGCGCTTACAAGGCATACTCCCATTCGACTCTATAGCTAAAGAAAGTGCGATGTCCATGGCGGACTATATAATAGAGTTCGAACAAAGATACAATCGTATGAAAAAGGTATGCCATGACTTTGCCTGATGCTTTGTTGCATTTAAACTTTTAGACACGGCTTGTCTTGAGGAGAAGAATAGGCAGCTGGCACTTACAGCGTGCACGGATATCTGACGTTTGTATCCATGAAGTCGGCATTAAAGCGGATATTCGGAGGTAAAGCCACCGGAGCTAACAATGGCAGTGAGAATCAAGATGCAGTTTTTTTCACGGATCAAAGGACCGTCGGGCAAATCCAGATGGATGCAACGGCCTGTCGCACCAAAGCAGACAGCGGCAGCCACAGCAAGGGCACTAATCCACTGGACAGATATGGTAAACGAACAAAATGCGCCATCTGTCAGAGCACATACCATTGGGCTAAAGACTGTCCTCATCGAAAGAATGAGGTAAAGTTGACAGAAGACAAACATGCAGAAGAATGTAACATTACACTATTTACTAAAGCAGCTATGACGGATTCTGAGCTTTTTGTAACTGAATCGCTAGGTTCTGCCATCATTGACAGCGTGCACACGCACTGTTTGTGGTGAAAAGTGGCTAGAGTTACTTGAAAGATCTGAACAAAAGCCTAGCCCACAAAGTCCTAACAACAGAGACTTCAAGCAGCAGGCCTTTTAGATTTGGAGACGGTCAAGTTGTATATTCCAACAGAAAAGTGAAGCTTCCTGTCAAAATAGGAAAAACAAAGTGCCACATTGAAAGTGAAGTTGTACCAGCTGATATCCCCTTACTGTTGAGCAAAACATCGCTGAAGAAAGCAGGAACTGTTTTAGACATGGAGAATGACAGAGTTGTCATGTTTAAACAACAAGTGCCTCTTGAGTTCAGGTCACTATTGTGTGGACATTAGAGATGGGAAAGCAGAAGATACCTGCAATGAAAGTGAAATCCTCGTTGTCACAGCAGAGATGTCTGCAAAAGAAAAGAGCAAAGTTCTTCTGAAACTTGTGAAACCACAAGCAGTTTGGCCACGCCTCTGCCGACAGGCTACAGAGGCTCATCCAAAGCTCTGGGAATAATGACAAAGACTGTCCAGTTATTCTACAAGAAATTATCCGTGACTGTGAGATATGTCAGAAATACAGCAGAGCAAAGCCAAAACCTGCCGTTGGCTTACCGTTAGCCTCAGAGTACAATGAAACAGTGGCAATGGATCTGCATGAGCTGGAACCTGGTGTGGTGGTACCTTCACATTATCAATCACGTTCACACATTCATTGTGAGGACCAAAAAGCCCTCAGAGATTGTCAACTCCTTCATTCACTCATGGATAAGAGTCCATGGGGCCCCTAAACGGGTCTACACAGACAACGGTGGAGAGTTTAACAATGAGGAGGTTCGAGACATGGCAGAGAACTTCAACATAGAGACAAAGACCACAGCAGCATACAGTCCTTGGAGCAACGGGCTGCTACGAGAGACACAACATGACACTGACTGAGAGTCTCCTGAAGGTGAAAAAGGAAAATGGGTGTAGTTGGCAAACTGCTCTAGACTGGGCCCTTATGGCCAAAAACAGCATGATCATTGTTCGTGGTTATAGCCCACATCAGCTTGTGTTTGGACAAAATCCTAACCTCCCTTCTGTTCTAGTTGATAAACTACCTGCTCTAGAGGGCACTGTGAGTACTAGAGTAGGGCAGCACTTGGCAACATTACATGCTTCCAGGAGAGCTTTCACAGAGGTGGAATGCTCAGAAAGAATAAGAAGGGCATTACGCAAGCAGCTCAGGTCTACAGATGATAAAGTGTGAAGACTGGAGACAGAAAAGTACGAGACTGGAGACAGAAAAGTACGAGACTGGAGAGCAGAAAAGTACGAGACTGGAGACAGAAAAGTGTGAGACTGGAGACAGAGTGTACTACAAACGAGCAGACAGTAGTGAGTGGAAAGGTCCTGGCATAGTCATTGGTCAGGATGGAGCTGTAGTATTCATAAGACATGGCGGGGTTCTTGTCAGAGCACACCAGTCCAGACTAAGTAAAGTGAATGCACAGGAAGAAGATAAATGTGTACTGCCTAATGAGCAAGCTAATGGTGAAGAAAATGAAACTATGGTTCACAATGATGTGTCAGAGAGTGTAGTGCAAGTGAAGAAAGTGCAAGTGGAGAAGAACAAACCACTGAAAACAGAGAGATGGATGAGGGAGAAAACCTGATGGAAACTGAGAGGCATACTGCACCAGAGAATGATGTAGCAAATACTGCTGGTGTAAAACTAAGAGCAGGTCAGATGTTCACGTTTACAGACAGACATGATGGTGCTCAGCACACAGCCAGAGTATTAGGCCGAGCAGGGGAAAGCCAAGGGGCAATACAAAAACTGGTACAATGTGCAGTATCTTAAACCTGATGACAATGAGGGGCAAAAACAAGCATTAGATGTATCTCAGGTTGATAACCTTCACATTGAATGTGAAAACACAGAAGGTGATGTACTTATTATTAAAGACATCTCTTTCGATGCTGCTAAGCAGCAAGAGTTTGAAAACTGGAAAAATAATGATGTTTATGAAGAGGTCACAGATCAGGGTCAGAAATGTGTTTCTACCAGATGGGTCTGTACACTGAAAGAAACTGTTAATGGTGTTGTTCCCAAAGCTCGCCTCGTGGCTCGAGGTTTTGAAGAAATGAATATTGATGAGTTACAAAAAGATTCTCCCACATCATCATCATCAGAGTCACTCAGGCTGCTGCTAGCTGTGATCTGTCAAAACAAATGGAAAGTTCATTCTATGGTCTTTTTGCAGGGAATGGAGCTCACAAGAGACATTTACATTCGTCCCCCACCTGAGGCAGGTGTGGACGATGTTTTGTGGAAACTGAAAAAATGTGTGTACGGACTTGCAGACGCTTCTCTCCTGGTACAACAAGGTGAAAGAGCTCCTGCTGCACACTGGTGGTAAAATGTCACAAGTTGATCCTGTGGTGTTCTACTGGCAGAATGAGCAGTCCGAGGTCACAGGAGTTCTAGCATGTGGATGATTTTCTTTGGGCAGGTTCAGAGCACTTTGCAACCAATGTTATTCCTGTACTTAAGTCTGCCTTTCATGTGGGTCGTGAAGAGCATGAGAGCTTCTCGTACGTGGGGATGGACATTGCTACTCTGGGTGGTACTATACAGGTGCACCAACACAGTTACATTGATAACTTACAGCCGGTTCTTTTACAGGCAGCACGTGCTGTGCAGAGAGATCCCCCACTAAATGAAACAGAAAAAAATCAGCTCAGGTCCAAAATAGGACAGATTCTATGGGTTGCTAAACAGACAAGACCAGATGTTATGTTTGACCCTTGTAACCTGGCATCCAACGTTAAAAATGCCACAGTTCAGTCCATACATGAAGTGAACAAAGTGATCCTCAAACTCAAATCAGAGAAGGTCACACTTAAATTCCAGCACCTAGACAACAGCAATGATTTAAGTCTAGTTGTCTTCAGCGATGCTTCACTGGGCAATCTCCCAGACGGAGGTACACAGGGAGGGGCTTTCATTATTCTCATGGGGAAAACTGGAAAATTGGAAAACTGGAAAAAGAAAATCAGACGTGTAGTGAGAAGCACATTAGCAGGTGAAACCCTCGCCATGTCAGATGGTATCGATAATGCAATGTTCTTGACTACACTCTATTCTGAGCTCACCACTGGTAAGGCTAACCTAAACAAGCTGCCCCTAATCTGTGTCACTGATAACCAGTCCCTGTTTGATGCTCTCAAATCTACGAAACAAGTCACTGAAAAAAGACTCAGGATAGAAATGAGCAGCATCAAAGAGCTGCTACAGACTGAGAAAATCAAAGAGGTGTGTTGGTCAGATGAAAAGTCTCAACTTGCTGACTGTTTGACTAAAAAAGGTGCATCACCCCTTGTGCTTCTCAAAGCACTGCATGGGGGAGTATGGGTGCTATGAAGTTATTTTTACTAACATGTTTGTGTTTAATGTGTGCAGTTTTTCTTTGTTATGATGTTTCTGTTTACACAAGCACACTCACGAAATTACTTAAATGTGTAGTAGTGTTGAGTTATTTATTTATTTTATTCGTTTTTTTTTAGACAGAGGGAGATTGTTAACTTCCGGAGGAGTGTTAACTTCCGGTGTAAAAAAAGGTTTTGGTACTTCCGGTCCGGCGGTGGCGGGGTGTAACTTGGGTGAACGTTGATGGAGGAAAAATAAATGTTCGAAAACGATACAAACGTCGTGTTTGTGGTAGTCTTTTCACCCCCCACAGGAGTCCCCGGGGGACACGGTCAAATGCCTTCTCCAAGTCCACAAAGCACATGTAGATTGGTTGAGCGAACTCCCACGTCCCCTCCAAGACCCTGAAGAGGGTGTAGAGCTGGCCCACTGTTTCACGACGAAAAGCACACTGTTCCTCCTCAATCCGAGGTTCGACTATCCGACAGACCCTCCTCACCAGCACCCCTGAATAGACCTTACCGGGGAGGCTGAGGAGTGTGATCCCCCTGTAGTTGGAGCACACCCTTCGGTCCCACTTTTTGAAGAGGGGGACCACCACCCCAGTCTGCCAGTCCAAAACAAGATAGAATAAGCTAATTTGAGCTGTTAGATAAATATAAATAAACAGAATAAATAGGATGAACTGCAAATGAAAATAGAGGTAAGACAATGTACAACAGTCATACAACATGTGACAAATAAACAACAGCCAATATCTCTTGAGACAGCGTGGAAAGGAAGATTTAACATGACTTGTTTTTTGTGCAATGTTCAGATTGTGCAAAATAAAAGCATCTGCATTCTGTGCACTTCCACCACAGGGAGGGGGAAGGTGTCTGCCCCTTCTGAAGTTTTCTTCACATTGATGCAGAGGTTGTTTTGTCTGCACCAACCTTCCAGCTGTTGCACCTCCTGCCCATAGTCGGACTCGTCATTGTAAGCAGTCCGTCCCACCACAACTGTGTCATCTGCAAACTTCACGATCAGACAGCTCAGATGTATTTCTGAGCAGTCGTATGTGAGCAGGGCGAACAGGAGGGGGCTCAGCACACAGCCCTGGGGGCAGCTGGTGCTGAGGGTGATGGAGGAGGAGGAGATGTCGTGGATCCTCACAGACTGCGGCCTGTCTGTTAGAAAGTCCAGGACCCAGTTACACAGGGTGTATGCATTCATGAAGGATGATATTAATGAGTTAGAATTAGTCATACAGAGGATAAAGGGTTAAAATGGTGGGACTTCCTTTTCCCAGGGCTATGGTGTTGAGAACATCAGGACATGAAGTGGCTTTTTTGTTTGTCCTGGCATGTTATATAAATATGCCACATTTTACTATGTCGTTCAAAGCAGTGGGTGGAGCTGATAGACTAAATATTGATAGGGGGCGCTATAGAGCCATATTACCAGCATATGTGTATTTGAATCAGTTCCAGGCCTGACCACTGTCCTCCCTGCCAAGTTTGGTCGAGATCAGGAGTACATTGGGTCAGTTACAAGTACTTCCTGTTTCATGGCGGTGGACGCCATTTGCCATGTTTTGCTTGAGGAAGGAACTTGAGGTTTTTTTTCTCTTATATCATGAAAGGGTTTGACCTGATCTGAAGCACTGTAGAGTGTGTGAGGTTAATCCCTGACGAGAGGGACCCTGCTGCAGGAAAAAGGCACTTCCTGTTTCAAGTGGGCGGGGCTTAGGCCAAGACCAGAAGTAATTACATATATCTGTTAAGAAGCAGACTCTGATTAATCAGTGCAAGTGTGATGCTGATTGGATGAAAATTGAGGGATTTATACTCAATAATGATGTCATGGCGTTTTATCCAACCTTGTCATGGCGCCACGGTCTCGCCATGCAGCGTTGAGCAATGTCCAGATGACAACATCAGGACTTGTAGATGTGGTCGGCATGGAAGTGAAGAGAAATATATGCAGTTTGGTACAGAATGAGTGTTGTATTGCAGAAATAATAGATTCCGTGCTTGTTGGCGAAACATCAAAACTTGATGAGGCGCCGCCGCTGAACGCCACCTCCTATTAGAAAATTTTCAATAACTTTTGACCACGCATGCCTCTGGAGTGTTCAGACTGAGTTTGAGGTAAATACGATAAAATCTGTAGGAGGAGTTCGTTCAAATGCAAGGCAAAGAAACATGCAAAAATGACCCCAAAAATGACACTTTTTTCAAAATGGCTGACTTCCTGTTGAAGTTATCATATAGGTCCAAGAGGCTTTTTTGTACATCCTTCCAAGTTCTATCAATATACTGGATTTCAGCCATATCAGTCAATGTAGTGGGCAGATATGATCAATTAAATATTTGTAGGTGGCGCTATAGAGCCATATTGCCATTTTTCCAACATATGTCAATGTGGCTGAGTTCTCGGCTGGTCCGCGCTCCTCCCTGCCAGGTTTGGTGTAGATCAGCAGTACAATGGGTCAGTTACAAGTACTTCCTGTTTGATGGCGTCCGGACCGCTATTCGCCATGGTTACGTTTGGCGAAGGAGCTTGAGATTTTTATTGTGTATCATGAAAGGGTTTGACCTGTTGTGAAGTACTTTCAAGTGTGCACGTTTTATTCCTGAGGAGATGGACCCCTGCGTCTGAAAAAAAAGCACTTCCTGTTGGAAGTGGGCGGGGCTTAGGGCTAGACCGGAATTGGTGATATGATCTGTTCAGGGCCGGACCCTGATTAATCCCTGCAAGTCTGATGGGGATTGGATCAGAATTGAGGGATTTATAGTGATTTATGATGTCATGGCGTCTTATCAAAGTTCGCCATGGCGCCACGGTCTCAGGGATGCCCACAGAGATTTTTTTAGGGGTGGCCATATAATGGCCAGAGAAAATAGCGGGGTGGCCAAAGGTTAAGTCTGCAATGCGTAACTACACAAGTCCATGTAGTCTGCTGAACAAAAACATGAAGTGGGTCAGTTTGAGCTTATGGCCCATGAGAACTCCTGATCAGAAGTGTTCCTAGAAAAAGACTAAATGAAATTATCTGCCATTATATAGGGAAGGCTATTTTCATTTATTACAGCCTTGGTTGTGTGGGTGGGGACCAAATTCAGCTAGGGGGTCTGGGGGCATCCCATACAGGGTAATATAATAATATTATATTATCCCATAATGGCATATGGGGAGGGACATTTTGGGCATATCTGAACAGACTTGTTCCTCTCAATGTATATGGCAACTACAGCGTTGACCTACTCAAACAACCTTAATGAACATCAGCACACTGACTCTTCTCTCCATTAGATAGTACATTTAATATCAATTTGCATTTATTTACATTCTCATGTGTTTATTTCATCGATATTTGTGACTAAAGACAAAATTACAGGGACAAAATGGCAAGGAGAGGGCACTCACTCACTCACTCACTGAGGGATCTGTGTGACCAACAAGCAGTAAACATGAAAATTATTATACTCCAACCACTTATGAATGGAGAATCACATAGTTGAAGCCCCGTCTCCTGTCGTTGTCCAAGGATAAACCTTTAGATATGGCTGTTTTGGTCCATCTGCTCGTGACTGGGACATGTCTAGAACAACAGAGAAAAGCCGTCATTATTATAAAAAAAATATAATGACAGGACCTTCTTTCAGAACTGATCTGCTAAACATTAATTCTACCACCAGGAAAACATCATCCTCACCTGCTGGTTCATGAGCAGGTCCACTACCTGGAGGCCTGGGCTGGTTGGGATCCAGCTTTTCTGAGCCCTCTACTGTAAAAGATATTGATCATCATAAACAGAGCCTGCTGTTTCTATAAGATGATTTAGTCTCCGAGTGTTACTACAGCCCCCAGATTACAACATCAGGATATCATTTTTAACTATTACTATTCATCCCCAGAGAAATTCTAGTCAACACAGCACTACACTCTCAATATTATAAGCTAAAGCTGGAGTAATAAACAAATAACAGTTAACGAAGAAACACAAGGACGATAATGTTATACTCCAAGAAAAGGTCTAGGATTTGATCAACTCTGTGATATTGTTCTGAGAAATAAATCTAGTATAACTGGCGTCCGTAGAAGTCAGGGAAACATTTGCGGTTGGCTTAAGTTGCCTTCAGGTGTAGCCACAGTGTCATTCTCTCTGATTTTTTCTCTGAAGTACTTGTGGTTTTATCATCTACTTACTGACAAGTCTTTTGTAGAGCTGATTGTGTCCTTTCTATTACCAGTGGCAACATCGCTCTTTGATATTCCCGCTTCGGTGTCCTCGCTCTAAGGCCCTTTCAGTAGGACCCTACATGTAAGGTGCCCTCTGTGTGCCTGATTAAAATACTTTTTATTTACTTTTTTTTATTAGCTTTTGAAATAGTTTTACATTCAAATATAAACAAAGTGTGCTGTGCCATGTTAATAGTAAAAACAAACAAACAAAAAAAAATTAAAATAAAAATACAATATTTTCTGGGGTGGCCAGTGGGGTGGCCAGTGCCACCCTGAACAAAAAGCTGGCCACCCCACTGGCCACCCCAGAAAATATTGTATTTTTATTGGGGGCGTTGTTGCACGGTCTCGCCCTGCAGCATAGAGCAACAGTTTTCACTGGATATCATCACAGACTTGTTTGTAGGTGTCTGACCCAGAGACTTCCTGTCGCCAGGGGGCGTGGCCAATTCATAACCCAAATATTGACATGTAGATGTGTTCAGGATGGGACTGGCATCATACATGGTCATTTTGGTTCAGATATATTGTTTTATGTGGAAGTTATATCACTTTCGTTCTTCACGGCGAGACGTCAAATTTTGAGGCCCCGCCCCCTCCATGCCCTTTCTCCTATTAGAAAACTTTCAATAACTTTTAAAGACACATGCCTTCTGGACATCCTGAGCTATTTTGGTAGCGGTACGATGAAATCTGTAGGAGGAGATAGATTTTGAAAATGTCAGTAAAACGCCAAAATGGCGACTTTGACCCAAAATGGCCAACTTCCTGTTGGTTGTACGCTGTTGCTCCAAGAGGATTTTTTGTTCGCCCAAAGATTTAGAATATATGTAGCGATTTTCATAAAGATTGATGACATGCAGTGGCGGGGCATATTAAATAGGTGGCGCTCTCGCTCAATTTTGCCCGAACAGTCCCGAGCACCCCAAAATATCAAATTTTTCGCATTCCTTTGGGGGGGTGCGCAAAATTAGGCGCGTTTTCGTGCATGTTCAGGTCCCCAAAAATGCCTCCAATGTTTAAGAAGAAGAAGAAGAAGAAGAAGAATAAGGAAGAAACGGAGCAATTACAATAGGCCTTCGCACCGCCTTCGGTGCTCGGGCCTAATAAGGAAGAAACGGAGCAATTACAACAGGCCTTCGCACCGCCTTCGGTGCTCGGGCCTAATAAGGAAGAAACGGAGCAATTACAATAGGCCTTCGCACCGCCTTCGGTGCTCGGGCCTAATAATACAGAGATAAGTACAAGGATAAAAATAAAGGAGGAAAACAATTTAAAAGTCGCCAAATAAATAAATTTAACTGAAAATGAAATGAAAAAGTCAACAAATAGGAATATTAACACAAAGTTCAATGAAAACAGTTAAATATGACAAAAGAAATATAAATTTGTGTCATGTTTTATATGTTTCTTCATGGGAAAACATATTTTGTATAATTTATTGGCACATCAGTTTGTTTATTGATCAGTTTTTCTATTTCTGTATTTATTTTCAATTTTGTCAGTTTCAGTCCTCCATACTTTGGGACACGCTGCATCTGATGAAAATGAACTTCTGACTCTGGCCAGCAGGGGGCAGTGTGACGTCAGCAGCGCCTCGGCTGCGTCAGTAGCGCAGAATAAGACGGACGTTCAGCACAGGGAGAAGAAGCGTCTCCCGGCAGCAGGAAGTCTGTCGGGGAGATTAGCCTGGAGGCAAAAAGCGTCTGAAATGAGGTTTCTGCAGTAGGAGGTGAGTCCAGATCCCGCCCCGTACTCCGTGGACTCTCTGACCCAGGTCTCGGACCAGGCTTCGGGTCTGCGCAGCCACTCTCAGGTGTTAGCACGTCGCTTAGCCGCAGCAGTGTCAAGTTTTAGCTTAGTGAGCTGTTCACTTGAGTTCCGGTAAAAGCGGCAGCTTTAAACCCGTCCAGATGTTCGGTTCCGAACCGCAGCTAACCCCAAATAACAAGGTTCTTCAGGTGAGTTCCGCCGGTCACGTGGTACTGAGTAACAGGTGAGGTCTGCCATGTCAGAGCAGAAATACTCCTGTTTACTAGCGTGGCAGGAGACGGCCGGAAGTGACGAGAGGGAGGGAACGCAGCTGGAAGGAGACATGTTGACCAGTCTTGTGATGCTTTTCAGGAGTTTTTCCATTGAATCTAAGCCGGAAGTGACCTGCTTTTTCCGACGTGAGAAGTTTCAGAGACTCCAGGTGTAAAGATGGCTGCCCAGTAGCCCACCACCTGCTGGCTGTTAAATTCCTTCTGATTTGTTTGCTTCACTAAGTTTCTGCTGTAAGCAGCTGCCAGCTGTTATTGATAATCACTGTTCATTAAACATCTCGTCAGCATGCGGTTTATCCACCGTCCTCGCCAGCCTGGGCAGCTGTTTCCATGGTGACGCCTGTTCCAGCTGGGCTGTGATTTTCTAGTTTTATATGAAACGAATGTAGATGCTCACAGTGGAGGCGTCCATGTTTCCTGATGGTGCAGCAGGAAGCCGACTACCTGTTAATGACCTCACCTTCTCCCGGTGCTTGGAATTACATGAAATGTGAATGCAGCATCAGTTACAGGACCCCATGGGCTGACTCCGCCCACCCCACATGCTCATTGAGTGGTGGATAAATAGTGATTGGTAAATTACCGGAGAGGTGTCCAGGTGTGTGGTTTAACTCTAGGAAACGGATGTTGGACGCGGCATGGGCCGCCTCAGCATGGTGCTGCCACGCGTCAGTGTGTCCGCCATCTTGGTCCTGGCAGAAAGCCCAGGAGAGGGACACAGTGAACGGTTGTTTCGTTTGAACTGGATTAAGTATGAAATGTTTTTAAAAATGTGGTCACATAATGGGTGTCATAGTTCAAGGTAAAAGCAGGTGTTTGTCAGGAGTACATGTGGTTGATTTCCTTCATGTTTAACAACAGATGTTATCCTCTGATTTAAAAGACGTCGCTATATAAACTAGTAAAGCCTCTTAGTTTTACATCATAAGTAGATAAAATAATAAATACTTTTTACTTAAAGCGTTTTTCAGGAACCGAAGGTCACTTTACAAAATCAACAAATCAAAGTAAAACCGAGCAAAGTGGAAAAAAACGGTGTAAAAGCAGCAGTAATACAGGTGGGTTTCTATTCTATTCTATTCTATTCTATTCTATTCTACAGTCATTTAACAGACGCTTTTATCCAAAGCGACTTACATTTGAGAGGAAGAACAACACAAGCATGAATTCAAACAAGATGGACGTCATCATTAAGTGGTAGTCAGACTGCTGGAGTCCAGGTGGACCAGATGGACCAGATGGACCCAGGTGCTGCATGTATTTGTTTATTTGTTTATTTTGTTTGGATCCCCATTAGCTTCCACAACTGTGGTTGCTAATCTTCCTGGGGTCCAAAATCAGCATACAATTTTACAGTTTATTAATACATAAAATATAAAATTATTCAATAACTGTAAAAAACAGCAATATACAGTAACATTATCATAATGGAGAACCATACAGAACAAAATACTCTTTACACAATAAATAAATATCAATAGTTCATCTCTAAGAATCTCTGCTTTATAATTTTCTTAAAAATGAATAGGTTTTGGATTTGCCTAACACTGGATGGGAGTGTATTCCATTCTATAGCGGCCCTATATAAGATGGTTTTCTTCATGTAATTAGATTTTGGGCTTGGAACTATGACCATGCTGTTACTGACTTGGCGTGTCACATACTCATGACAATGACCACTGAATAATATTTTGTCTTTAAAATAATTCTGTGTGTTATTTGCCAAGACTTTATACATGAACAACAGAAGACTACATTTTACTTTTGCTTTCACAGTTAGCCAGGACAGTTTATTATGCATCTTCTGGACATTAGTGCGAAAAGGACAATGCAAAACTACTCTTGCTGCTCTGTTCTGTGCGATTTGTAGTTTTTGTAGATAATTTTGGGCTGCACTGGACCAGACTACTGGGCAGTACTGTAAATGACAAGACAAGACTTTGAACAACATTTTTTAATATATCGGTTGAGCATGTAGAGCTGGAGGCGGTGCATGTAATTTTATTTTTTATTTTGTGTTTGTTTTTTGTTTTTTTTTTTGTTTTGTTTGTTTTTTTTTAAGTCATTTTGTTTAATTACAAGATCATGATTTCATCAAACAGCATCATCTTGGGCATAAGTGCAGCAGCTTCTTCAGTACCTGGTTGAGCCAAAGATCTGGACAAATCTTTCTAACTCATTCTGAGTAGAAGAGTTAAGCTAAATGTGGAAATGCTCCTTAAACAACTGAGTCTTTAGCTTGCTTTTAAAAGTGGATAAGGACTCTGCGGATCGGACGGAGTTTGGTAGATGGTTCCACCACCGGGAGGAAGGGAGTTCCAAGGAGCCCTGGTCCCCATGGTAACGAGCTGATGGGACAGTAAGATGAAGACAGGAAGAGGATCTGAGGGAACGGGAAGGGAAGCCAATGCGGAGCAGAGAGGACCGGTACGAAGGGCCGAGATGATGGATAGGCTTAAACGTGAAATAAGGGAGCCAGCGGAGCTGTTGTAGGACTGGGGTGATGTGGGAAGAGGATGGGGTTTTAGTGGTCTGCCGGGCAGCTGAATTCTGGACCGGTTGAAGAATATGAAGTGACTTATGAGGGAGACCAGAAAGAAGAGCGTTACAGTAGTCAAGGCAGGAAGTGACCAGGCTCTGGACCAGGATGGTGGAGGGGTGAGGGAGGGGTGAAGGCTGCGACGTGCAGACCGAGTAAGGTTATTGATGTGAGCTTGAAAAGATGAGGGGGGAATGACACCCAGACTCGTAACCTGGGCAGAGGCAGAACGGAAGAGTTGTCGTAGAATGAGAAACTGTTAGTTTTGGAAGGAGCTCAAGCTGTGCTGATCAGAATGATCTCTGTTAAGTTTGAGGAAACTGGAGGAGAACCAAGACTTTGAGTTGTCTAAACAGTTGGAAAGATGGAGGAGGAAGGAGAAGTTTGGTTTGTAGATGTAGAGCTGGGTGTCATCCGCCTAGCAGTGAAAATTCAACAAGGGGAAGGACGCAGGCTGTGAGAAGGAGAGCCAGGACAGAGGCCTGGGGGACACCTGCAGTAAGAGCAGAGGGTTGGAAGAGAAGGGTTGGATCTGAGTGTGGCCAGAGAAGAAAATCTACTGAGAAGGATGGTGAGACAAATAGTATAAACCGGATCGAGTGGGACGGGGAGGCGGACTTGCCGCTGCAGAGAGGGCGGAAACCGGATCGGGTGGGACGGGGAGGCGGACTTGGCACTACAGAGAGGGTGGAAACTGGATCGAGTGGGACGGGGAGGCGGACTTGGCGCTGCGGCGGGGGCGGAAACCGGATCGGGTGGGATGGGGAGGTGGACTCGGTGCTGCAGAGAGGGCGGAAACCGGATCGGGTGGGACGGGGAGGCGGACTTGGCGCTGCAGAGAGGGCGGAAACTGGATCGAGTGGGACGGGGAGGCGGACTCGGCGCTGCGGCGTGGGTGGAAACCGGATCGGGTGGGACGGGGAGGTGGACTCGGCGCTGCGGCGGGGGTGGAAACCGGATCGAGTGGGACGGGGAGGCGGACTTGGCGCTGCAGAGAGGGCGGAAACCGGATCGAGTGGGACGGGGAGGCGGACTTGGCGCTGCAGAGAGGGCGGAAACCGGATCGAGTGGGACGGGGAGGCGGACTTGGCGCTGCAGAGAGGGCGGAAACCGGATCGAGTGGGACGGGGAGGCGGACTTGGCGCTGCAGAGAGGGCGGAGACCGGATCGAGTGGGACGGGGAGGCGGACTTGGCGCTGCGGCGGGGGCAGAAACCGGATTGAGTGGGATGGTGGCGGAAACCAGATCGGGTGGGACAGGGAAACAGACTCGGCACTGCGGCAGGGGCGGAAACCGGACTGGAACTGTTCATTCAGACCGCTTTGCATTAGATGATTTTGGAGTTGACTGGAAACTATTTTCTCTAGGATTTTGGAGAGGAAGGCGAGTTGGAGATATGGCTGAGATTTTCAGTTATTTGGATGTAAACTGGGTTTTTACTTACGTGTGACGGCTGCAGTTTTGAAAGGGGTGGGAAGGATTCCAGTCGTCTGTGAGGAGTGAATGATAGCTGTGAGAAGGAGGGAGGGGAGCTTTAACCGGGGCTGTAGGGAGCTGGTTAAGGTGGCAGGAAGAGGGTTTGGAATTGCGGATACGTTCAGATATGACTGAGGAGGTAGAGTAGATGAGCTGGCAGAGGACGATCATTGGAGGAGCAGAGAGAGGACTTAGACAGCAGAGACTGGTGGATGGAGGGTTGACAAGCAAGTCACAGTAAGCTGCAGGAAGCGAATCCGGGGCCTAAGAATTCTCATGGTGAATTATTGTGAGACCACGACCAGAGCAACGGGGTTGAAACAAACCCGGGGGCGTTGCCAAGTTTCAGAGGAAATTGTATTTGTGGTCAGTGAGAAGATCCTGGAGAAGGTGGCCTTCATCAGTGACCGGGTGCTTCACAGACCGAAGGTGAGAGAACGTGAGTCAGAGCTGAGTGTGACGCTCCAGCTGTGTTCCCGCCATTCAGCCCTGTTGACCATTGATAACTTGCCAATATGGCGGCTCCATTGACGTACGAGGCGGAGAACAATGTGGCGTCTTTGTATGTCTATGGTAAAACTGATGTGAAGACGACACACAGAGATGATGAACAAGCTGCGGTAACCAGCAGGGGGCGGTGTAGGGACCAGTCAGTGGATTTAAGGCCCATCTATGGTATTGATTTTTAAATGAACCAATCACTAGCCTCCTCTGTTGTCTTCATGTTTGGAGTTTTATTAATTCTCTGCCTGTTGTAGGGGTGGATAACACACTCACCAGTGAAACCAGTCAGAAAACCAGTTTTACTCCTCAAATTCTGATCTAGTGTGAGTTTCGGGATCAGGACACATCTGCGTACAGACTGAACAGGAAGTCTGGCTGCTGGTTCTGGCAGGGAGGGAATGATAACTTAACCATCCTGTTCACCATGTTGAAGCTAAGCCCCGCCTCCTGTGTGCAGGTGTGTTGCTGTGGGCAATGGCTTTGATCGAAGGTGTTGGAGATGAGGTGACCCTGCTCTTCGGCTCGCTGCTGCTGCTGCTGGTGCTTCTGCTTGCCTGGATCTCCACCCGAACCTCTGAAACCGTAGAACACCTGTTCAGCTCCTCAACAGGCCCCGCCCCCTCACAGAGCACTGGCTCCGCCCATCAAGAGACACTCTTCTCCTCCACCAACAGCACTTCAGCAACCTCCTCTCCATCTCCATCATCATCATCAGCCACCAGCTCCGTGAGTGATAGCTCTCTGTCAGATGCTCCACCCACCTCCACGCAGGAAGATGGGGAGACGGGGGGAGGTGATGGCGTGAGGAGCAGAGGGACAGATGGAGAAGGAGGAGCGCCCCTGTTGGCTCAGCGGAACATGGTGGTCCGGTTAAAGTTCCTGAATGACACGGAGAGAACGGCTCAGGTCAAACCCCAGGACACCATTGGATACATCAAACGGTAACTAGCACCATTTACTAGGGTTTACTACTAGTTACTAAGGCTTACTATGATCTACCACCATTTACTAGGGTTTCCTACTAGTTGCTACAGTTTACTTTGATCTACCAGCATTTACTAGGGCTATCTACTAGTTACTATTGTTTACTATGATTTAGTACAATTTACCAAAGTTTAGTACTAATTACTGCTGTAAAGTATGATCTACCACTATCTGGTTAGGTTTACTACTAGTCACTTCTTTAACTGTGATTTTCCCCCATTTACTTGGGTGTACTTTTATTTACTGTTTTCTACTATGATCTACCACAATTTACTAGTGTTTACTACTAGTTACTGCAGTTTACTATGATTCACAACCAGTTACAATGTTGTACTGCATTTTACTATTTTCTTCCAGTTACATGCATTCTGTTTGATGGTTCATAGCGGTTCAGACTGGTTCATAGCGGTTAAAACTGGTTCATAGCGGTTCAGACTGGTTCATAGCGGTCCAAACTGGTTCATAGCGGTCCAAACTGGCTCACAGCGGTCCAAACTGGCTCATAGCAGTTCAAACTGGCTCATAGCAGTTCAAACTGGCTCATAGCAGTCCAGGTCTTGAGGTTGTTGAGGGATTGCATCTTCAACTATCAGACCGCTCAGAACTATCAGAAATCTGCTAAACCCCATGATATTTCTAACCTGGTGTCAAGTAACAACCACAATCTCCAGGTTCGTCTTAGTGCTCTAAATAGTCTAATTCAAAGTTGTCAGCTACTGGCCCGCAGGCCAAATTTGGCCCACTGTGTAATTATATTTGGCCCGTGAAGCAATACCAAATTACTACTAGAGCTGGCGCGCCAGTATTTTACTGCACATTCACCGCTAATACTACAAATCTCATGATGTCATTGTTTTGGCTCATCAATCAGGACAGGACCCACAAACCCCTTTTCCTCTGACAGTAGTCATAGTGACCTCATGCTACAACTGTCACCATGCAGCCCCTTCCCAAAAAGGCCAAAAAGAAAGACAGAAACCAGGAGCTTTCTGGGCAAGTGGGAGGTAGACAGACCAGTTTGTCTTGTATGTGGCTACAACATTAGCCGACACTATGAAACAAAATACCACGACAAGTACAAGGACCTGGACATGACTCACAGCAGCCAGAAAGTGGAGGAGATTAAAGAAGTTTGTTTTCACCACAGAATATGTTAAAAAAGCCACATCACAAAGTGAGGCTGCTGTAAAGGCTAGTTATGTTGTGGCAGCAGAGATTGCAAAATCAGCCTGGTCCTTTAATGAGGGAGAGTCTGTGAAAAAGGGCATGATGAAAGTTTTTGACCTTGTGTACCCAGAGAAAAGCAAGTATTTTTAAAATGTGAGCCTGTGCAGAAACACAGTAGCTCATCGCACTTGTGATCTTGCCACCAGGCTGTAAGACCAGCTGATCTGATACTGCTCAGCTGTCAGTCTTCATCTGTGGAGTGGACTCTTGTTAAAGGAGAAGCTTCCATCCGTCCGTCCGTCCATCCATCCTCTGCTGCTTATCCGGAATCCCTTCTGGTAGACGTGCCCGGAACACCTCACCAGGGAGGCGTCCAGGAGGCATCCTAACCAGATGCCCGAGCCACCTCATCTGGCTCCTCTCGATGTGGAGGAGCAGCAGCTCTACTCTGAACCCGTCCTGGAGCTTCTCATCCTATCTCTAAAGGAGAACCCGGCCACCCTGCGGAGAAAACTCATTTTGGCCGCTTGTATTCACGATCTTGTTCTTTCGGTCACTACCCACAGCTCGTGGCCATAGGTGAGGGTAGGAACGTAGATCGACCAGTAAATCGAGAGCTTTGCCTTTTGGCTCAGCTCCTTCTTCACCATGACAGACCGATGCAGAGTCCACATCACTGCAGACGCTGCATCGATCCACCTGTCCACCTCCTGCTCCATCCTTCCCTCACTCGTGAACAAGACCCCGAGATACGTGAACTCCTCCACTTGGGGCAGGACCCTATTACAGACCCGGAGAGAGCACTCCACCCTTTTCTGGCTGAGGACCATGGTCTCGGATTTGGAGTTGATGACTCTAATCCCAGCTGCTTCACACTCGGCTGCGAATTGCTCCAGTGAGAGCTGAAGATCACAGCCTGATGAAGCCAACCGAACCACATCATCCGCAAAGAGCAGAGACCGAATCCTGAGGCCACCAAACCAGATCCCCTCAACACCTCGGCTGTACCTAGAAATTCTGTCCATAAAAGTTATGAACAGAATCGGTGACAAAGGGCAGCCTTGGTGGAGTCCAACCCGCACTGGAAACGATTCTGGTTTACTGCCGGCAATGCGGACCAAGCTCTGAAACTGGTTGTACAGGGACCAGACAGCTCGTACAAGCGGGTCCGGCACTCCATACTTCTGGAGTACCTCCCACAGGAGTCCCTGGGGGACACGGTCGAATGCCTTCTCCAAGTCCACAAAGCACATGTAGACTGGTTGAGCGAACTCCCATGACCCCTCAAAGACCCTGAAGAGGGTGTAGAGCTGGTCCACTGTTTCACGACCGGCACCAAAACCACACTGCTCCTCCTTAATCTAAGGTTCGACTATCTGACGGACCCTCCTCTCTAGCACCTCTGAATAGACTTTACCGGGGAGGCTGAGGAGTGTGATCCCTCTGGACCTAATACACCCGCCGGGGTCTTGCCACTGAGGAGCTTTTTAACCACTTCAGCAACCCCAGCCCCAGAGACGGGAGAGCTAGAATACCAGCTACCCCAGACTGTGCTTCCTCATCGGAAGACGTGTTGGTGGGATTGAGAAGGTCTTCGAAGTATTCCCTCCACCGCCTCACAATGTTCCGAGTCGAGGTCAGCAGTGTTGACGGAGCACTGCTTTCCCCTTCTGAGCCGCCGGATGGTGGACCAGAATCTCCTCGAAACCGTCCGGAAGTCATTCTCCGTGGCCTCTCCAAACTCCTCCCATGCCCGACATGGTTGAAGCTCTGCCGGAGATGGGAATTGAAACTCTTTCTGACAGGAGACTCTTCCAGACCATCTGAGCCAACTCATCACCAGGTAGTGATCAGCTGACAGCTCCTCCCCTCTCTCACAGAACATGCAGCCGCAATTCCGACGATACGACTACAAAGTTGATCATCAAACTTCAGCCTAGAGTGTCCTCGTGCCAAGTGCACATGTGGACACTCTTATGTCTGACAATCCATGACGAGCACAAAAGTCCAACAACAAAACACCACTTGGATTCAGATCAGGGGGGCCGTTCTTCTCAGTCACGCCCCTCCAGAGCTTGCTGTCATTACCCACATGAGCATTGAAGTCCCCCAGCAGAACGAGGGAGTCCCCGGAAGGAGTGCTCTCCAACAACTCCTCCAAGGACTCCAAAAAGGGTGGGTACTCCGAACTGCTGTTTGGTGCATAAGCACAAACAGTTAGGACCCGTCCCCCCACCTGAAGAGAGGTGACATTCCACGTCCCTAGAGCTAGCTTCTCCAGCCGAGGATCAGATGCCAGGGTCCCCGCCTCTGGCCGCTGTCTGAATCACCACTAGTTTAAGTATTTTCTGGAGACGTGTGGTTCGGAATATGCAGACACACAGAGGGGAGATGGTTCAGCCAAGGAAAAGTACTGAATAGATGTTTCGAGCTGCGTAACGAAATATTGCAGTTTTTGGAAAGCAAAGGGAAGGACACAGCAGTTTCTGTTTGACATGGCGATGTGCTGAACCTGCAGCTTCACCGGCAGGCCGCATCATCACAGACATGTACGCTGGAATGAAGGCTTTTTAAACTAAACTGTGCCTGTGGGAGAATGAGATGCTGCAAGGAAACCTCGGTCATTTTCCCTGCTGCCAAACCACGACAACGCAGATCGCTACCGCCGTGTTCCCATGCGCAGAGTTTGCTGAAGAACTCGGCGCTGAGTTTAGCCAGCGATTTGCTGACTTTGAGGTTTGAACTGCTCAGTATTCCCTTCGCAGTTGATGTGGAAAACGCACCAACCAACCTCTAAATGGAGCTGATTGAACTCCACTGTAATGTACACTGAAGTCAAAGGATGATGCTGTGGGCGCCGCACAGTTTCCACAGTTCATCCCTGAAGCAATGCCTCAGCTCCGCACCCAAGCTGCTCAGATGCTCTCCACGTTCTGCAACACTTGTCTATGTGAGCAACTTTTCTCCTCGATGAAGACCAGAACATCTCACCGGAGACGTCTGACTGAACACCTTTGCATGATACTGAAGATTTCCTCAGCTCAGACTCTGAGCCCAGAGCTGTTAGGGGCGGCATGGCTCAGCAGGGTAGAGCGGTCTTCTTGTAACCCGAGGGTTGCCGGTTCGCTCCTCGGCCAGGTTGAGTTCATGTTGAGGTGTCCTTGGTCAAGACACCGAACCCCTAATTGCGCCATCAGTGTGTGAATGAGTGTGTGTGTGTGTGGGTGTGTGAATGGGTGAATGTGATGTATAATGTAAAGCTATGTATAAATTCAGACCATTTTATCAGAACAAGATCCGCAATGCTCCCAACACACGACATGTTCATGGTGTTTAACTCTCTTCTATCGCCACCACCTGCTCAGCCTCCCACTGTGCTGACTGCAGAAATGTTTGCTTCCTACTTCACTGAAAAGGTTGCTACCATCAGTAACCAATTCACTGAGCCTGACCAACTCAGCCTTACCAAACCAGCTACTGGTGCCTCACTCTGCTCCTTCAGCTCTCTAAATGAGGACCAAGTCTCTAAACTTCTAGTCAGCTCAAAACCCACGACCTGTCCTCTTGATCCTGTTCCCTCTGACATCCTGCAGAGCATTTTACCTACAATCAAACCTGCAGTAACCCATATTATCACCTCCTCTCTTAAATCCGGTGTCTTTCCCTCTGCCTTCAAGCAAGCTCGGGTTACCTGCTGCTGAAGAAACCCACACTCAAGCCAGCCCAGGTTGGAAACTACCAGCCGGTCTCACTGCTTCCATTCATGTCTAAATTACTAGAGCTTGCCGTCCTCAGTCAGGTCCCACAGTTCCTCCAAGACAACAATCTGTTAGATCCATATCAGTCTGGCTATAGGCAAGGCCACTCTACTGAAACTGCTCTCATGTCAGTTACTGATTCCCTACGGGTTGCCAGATCCGCTGGTCAATCCTCAGTCCTTATACTGCTGGACCTGTCTGCTGCCTTTGACACGGCCCACCATCACATACTGTTCTCCACACTCTCGGAGCTTGGTATCTCAGGATCTGTCCTCTCGTGGTTTATGTCCTACCTCACAGGGAGATCCTTCAAAGTATCTTGGTGAGGGGGCGTGTCCAGATCACATGGGCTGACAACAGGGGTGCCTCAGGGCTCGGTGCTTGGCCCTCTTCTCTTTTCTCTATACACCTCCTCACTCGGTGCATCATTAGCTCTCATGGTTTCTCCTACCACTGCTATGCAGATGACACTCAGCTTTTTCTTTCTTTCCCACCTGACGACACAACGTCTCAATGTGAATATCAGCATGTTGCTGATATCTCCGCATGGATGAAGGATCGCCACCTTCAGCTAAACCTGTCCAAGACCAAGCTTATTGTCTTTCCAGCCAATCCTTCCTTACCACCACAGATAAGCGTGCAGCTTGACTCCATCACGCTTGTACCTACATCTTCTACCAGGAATCTTGGTGTCATGGTAGACAACCAGCTGACTTTTAAGGACCATGTTGCCTTGGTTGCTCAATCTTGCCGATTTGCTCTCTACAACATCAGGAGGATCAGACCCTACCTGACTGAACACACGGCCCAGCTCCTGGTCCAGGCTCTGGTCATTTCACGCATTGACTACTGCAACTCCTTACTGGCTGGCCTGCCTGCATGCTCAGTTAAACCTCTGCAGATGATCCAGAACACAGCAGCACGTCTGGTCTTCAACCAGCCCAAAAGATCTCATGTCACTCCGCTGCTAATCGCTCTCCACTGGCTTCCAGTTGCAGAGCATCAAATTCAAAGCTCTGCTTCTGGCTTACAAAACAATAACCCAAACGGCTCCGGTCTACCTCCACTCCTTAATCCAGAGCTACACTCCCTCTCCACAGTTACGCTCTGCCAGTGAAAGACGCCCAGTGCTCCCACCACAAGGTGGCGCCACATCAGTAGCTAGACTCTTCTTCTCTGTTGTTCCCCGGTGGAGGAACGATCTACCAAACTCCGTCCGATCCGCAGAGTCCGTATCCACTTTTAAGAGCAAGCTAAAGACTCAGTTGTTTAAGGAGCATTTCCACACTTAGCTTAACTCTTCTACTCAGAATGAGGTAGAAAGATTTGTCCAGATCTTTGGCTCAACCAGGTACTGAAGAAGCTGCTGCACTTATGTCCAAGATGATGTTGTTGATGAAATCATGATCTTGTAATTAAACAAAGGACTATTGTAGGGAGGGAGGGGAAGATAAAGCCCCGCCTCCAGCTCTACATGCAGCACCTGGTCCACCTGGACTCCAGCAGTCTGACTACCACTTAATGACGACGTCCCTCCTGGCTGGTTTCTGCTGGTGTTGTTCTGCTCAGATGTAAGTCGCTTTGGAGAAAAGCTTCTGCTACATGACTGTAGAATAGAATAGAATAGAATAGGTGTCACTGTGAACTCTCAAACGTGTTATTTTACTTAAAACCTTCTTTTTGCCCCTTTGACAGCTCTCACCGCGCTAATTGAAAGTACCTTCAGCTCCATCGGGCCTGTTATGTTGTCCTTGTTTAATACCTGCCGGTCTTCAGGCTGTGTTCCAACCACTTTAAAGTGTAGCTCCACCCCCTACTTTCTGCATAACTCTGCTCACTGCTGAATTTGAAAAATGCCAGAAACTGCAGGGGTTGGGTGGGAGGTGTGGGGGGATCAGGGGGCGGAGAGTGGGCGGGACATACAGGAAGAAATGATTGACAGACAGCCGCTCAGCTCACTGGGAAGATGAAAAGCCAGATTCACAAAGCAGCTACGCCACAGAGCATCTTTGATGAGGAAGACTTTCCCTCCTGAACCTCCTCAGCTACACATGAACCAGGTGGTCCTGAACTCATCAGTGTGAGCTGTTAGCGCTGTTAGCTGTTAGCTGCCTGTCAGCAGCTCCAGCAGCTCTGGAAAGCTGTGGAGACTCGCGGCAGGTTGTTGCAGCTGCAGGAAGAGCTGGTGGAAGTTGCTGCTGCTACGATTTCTGTTTTTGTTTTTGTAAAAGTTGTAGGAAATTTTCTGGTGTGTTCATGTACAGGTGTAACAGTTTGTTGTCTGGTGATGGTGTGGATTGAAGGTCGTTTCCTTCTGTCTGTGATCTTTTTGTCTCTTTTCTTCTTTCCCTTTTGCTCTTTTTGCTATTTTCCATCTTTTTCTGTCCCCTCCGGTCAGGTCCAGCAAGATTACATAGATTCGGTGATTCAAAGTAAATAAATAAATAAATTAATCACATTATCAAGAGGAGCCTTACCCATAGGCCTCCCCTTGGCAGAGCAAATTTGTTCAGCACGATACAGCAAACAGATTATCATTTTGCTGCTATGATGCTGGACAGGACAAGTAATTTGGATCCATCGATTCATACCAGCTTCAGGCTGATTTCTAAACTTCTGTTTCTATCAAAGCTGGTAGGAAATTGTGCACATACAATTACAGACTCGCTTAGATTTGAATAAAGTGTTTGGCCCTCCACAGCACCGAAACTGCACTTTTAAAAGTTTTAATGACCTTTTTAACTCCTGATTATAGAAGTCCGGCTGTCCTGGTTCTTTTAGACTCAACTGCAGCATTTGACCAAATCCTCCTGACTTTCATTATGTCGGAGTCCACTGGAGAAAAATGGGAGGAGCGACTTTTTTTTTACCTGTTTCCATGGTGAATCATGTTATCCGTGTTCCATTGATGAGGCTTTTTATCTGCCATGCACGCTCTGTTATCACCTGTTCTGAGTTTGACAGCCCAGAGTTGTGCTTTTAACTCGGAGTTTGTTGAACTTGCTTCTGAAACTGGTCCCAGGTGTCCGGATGAGGCTCAGGTGCTTGCTGATCAGCTTTCGGGATTAATAAAAACCAGACTTGGTGGGAGGAGGTTCCTCCACGGCTGCTCTGATCCTGCTTGAGATGATGTGAAACGTTTGTTCAGAACCACGTTAGATAGCAAAGCTGCAGAAACGAATGAAGAAGCAGGTTCCATATAAACACATGAAGCTCCACCAGGAAAACGCATGAAGCTCCACCAGGAAAACGCATGAAGCTCCACCAGGAAAAAACACATGAAGCTCCACCAGGAAAACGCATGAAGCTCCACCAGGAAAACGCACATGAAGCTCCACCAGGAAAAAACACATGAAGCTCCACCAGGAAAACGCATGAAGCTCCACCAGGAAAACGCATGAAGCTCCACCAGGAAAACGCATGAAGCTCCACCAGGAAAAAACACATGAAGCTCCACCAGGAAAACGCATGAAGCTCCACCAGGAAAACGCATGAAGCTCCACCAGGAAAACGTGTTCTGTCATCGTGGAGCAAAACTTCCATTCAGGCTGAATAAGGCGACGTTCTGCTGCAGCAGGTTCCACACATCAATAATCATTACTATTACATAACATGGTCGCCATGGAAACGTGCTGTCAGTCAGGCTACAGTCAGGTGTTTCCACCTGTAGCTGCTCAGAACATCGATGGTTGGATATAAAACGTAAAGACGTACAACGGCTGATCTGGATCTGCTGGACCACATGGAGCTAGACGCCACAGAGACCGGGTTTCAGAGACCAGCAAGACTTACTGCCTGGCTAAGGAAGTGGTTCCGGCTGCCGTGTGTGGTGGTCTCGGACCTCTCAATTCTCTTGAAATCCGCTCCTTTGCTAGCTAGCATTAGCCTCAGCTATGTACTGCACCTCCATCTTTCTGTCTGCGTTTATACAGCTGGTGGTCCTGATAGACCTAAAACCCCCTTCGTTACAGACTTTGGTTAGGCTGGTTTTCATGGGGGTGTTTTCTTAAATTACTCCGGCTCGGTTGGGAACTCCCTTACCATACGGCCATCTTCATGGTGTCCAGACCAGGAAATCCCTGGTTTATATTTTTGTTTGGATCTGAATTGGTCCGTTCTTTCAGGCCCTCTTTTGGGGGTCAGGTCTGATCCAGTTCTATGTGGGTGTCACGGGGTTCTTTCCATTTCCTCGGCCAGAGTCCAGTCCAGTTTAAACAGATCCTGAGTGGTTGTTACCTCCTTTGTGTCCATCCCAGCTCCGCCCTCATCACAACGAGGACCCCACTAAGCCCCTCCCACAAGGCTCAATGTCCAAATAAAAAAAATATACAAAAACAACTGAAAAACCCCCCAAAACACATCTTTGACAAAGGTGTAATTCTAAAATGAACTTTCACATAAACCATTTTCCTACAGAAATACACACCTGCCAACATTTAATTCCCCTAATTAATACCAACACACAACACTTTGACCAAGTCACATGATCCAGAACACGATGTAAGGACAGCAAATCTTTCTGCTCGGTTTTACCAAATCCTGCAGGATGCGGCCCACGTGCCACACCCCGCCACAGCTGGTGAGTGTGTGCGTGAAATGTCTGCCTGAACCAGGTGAGGGCCACCAAGTGTGCACCGTTGGCAGCGCTACTATAAAATAAAATAATATAAAAGAAATAACGTCCATTTCTAACAACGACAGAGAAAAAGTAATGTGTGTGTGTGTGTGTGTGTGCACGTGCACATGCACGGCTGTGGGGGCACTGCTCCCTGACCGTGGGGTTCCCACAAGATTTACTAGGCGGTTCAGGTCTGACCTGCCTCTGTTTGTGTCTTTCAGGACCTACTTCGCGGGGCAGGAGCAGCAGGTCCGGCTCATCTACCAGGGCCAGCTGCTGCAGGACGACGCTCAGACGCTGGCCTCCCTGAACCTGGTCCATAACTGCGTCCTACACTGTCACATTTCCCAGCATGCTGCGCGGGGGGCGGCGGGGGGCCCGCGGCCCGCGGACCAGGTTCAGGTGGCGCTGAATGTGGGGAGCCTGATGGTCCCCTTGCTGGTCCTGATGCTGTCTGTGCTGTGGTACTGTCAAATCCAGTACCGGCAGTTCTTCACCGCCCCCGCCACCGCCTCACTGGTCGGCATCACCATCTTCCTCAGCCTGGTGGCTTTTGGAGTCTACCGCCGCTAGCTGCTCTCTGATTGGCTGCTGACCAAGACAGACGCTGATGATGATGTTTTTGTTGCCATGGAGATCCCGAGTCTAGAGAAGAACTTTTTTTTATTTAGTTTTAGATTGTGTTTCTCATCATCGTGCCTCTGTGACCTTCTGAATTTCTGTGGTCCTAAACTGAGACCTGGTCCAGACCCGAGACCTGGGTCTAGACCTGTTTTCGACTTGAGACCTGATCCAAACCTGACACACAGTTCAGATCTGTTTCAGACTCAAGACCTGGTCCAGATCTGATTTCTGGCTCAAACCCTTAGATTGGGTTAAGACTCAAGACCTGGTTGAGACTCCAGATCTGGTTCAAACCAAGACTTGATACAGACCAGAGACTTAGTCCAGATTTGAGACATGGTTCAGACCTGTTTCAGACCCAAGACCTTGTCCATACCTGGTTCTAAAGACCAGAAATTGACATGTGAGTTTCAGTTTTTGAAGAAAGTCTATTAAAAAGTTAATTTATGCAGTTGGTTTTGTGTCTGTTCTTTCAGAGCCCATCACATTCGTCAGTCCTCATCAGAGTCCGTCAGATCTCCAGACTGGTTGGTTGGAGAACCAGTCTGGAGAAAACTCTCAAAACAAGAATTTAGTCAGACTGAACTGTTCAGAACTTTTATTGTAAAGACGATCCAGATGTGTACAACTGAGACATCCCTGGTTCCATCAGGACGTCCTCCAAGATGTTTGTCTCCATTAGCACTGGAACAGAGAGACAGAGACAGACATGAAGACACAGGGGCAGACATGGAAAGATGGAAACAGTGAGACATATACACACAGAGACATGGAGGGATGGAGGTGTAGACCTGATCTAAATAAAAAGATTTTCCACTTCAACATGAAACTGTTTCACAGCATCGGCACCGTGTCTGCTATGCACCGGTACAGGTGCCGGTACCGGACAGGTAACTAGTTCATCAGAGACAAACTCCAGTCACTCCTCAATTCAGTTCAGAACCAGAAACATCAGTTCAACGTTGTGTTTGACTAAAGCAAGAGATCCTGTAGAGAATCCAGTAATGGAGACTGGATTCTGATAACCCATCCAGGTGGACCGATGACCTGGACTGGGTGAAGTTGGTGTGTTTCTATAGACAGACGCATCTGGAGCTGACCTGTGAGCACAGTCGGTGTCAGGAGTGATGTCAGAGTGATGTCACTACCTGCAGCTGTGCAGTCAAGTGTTTAGGAAGCTCCACTGCAGCAGCTTCCAGCAGCAGGATGATGTCCTTTACCGAAAAGGTGGACGATGATGGGGACTCTTCATCCTCCGTGTGCACCTGCATACTGTGGACAGGTGTAGACAGGTTTACAGGTTAATTAACCAGGGGCTGTTCCAGGAAGTGGGTTATGTAGTTCTGTTGTTCTCTTCCAGAAACGGGTGAGCTTTACCCCGAGTCTGTGCTCATGGTAACTGAATCTGTTACCATGAGCACGGATTCTGCGAAGTAAACCTCTTTGTCAGGTTTCCTATCAGAAACTCTACATGTCCCCCGCCATACGCGTCCCCCACTGTACGCGTCCCCCGCCGTACGCGTCCCACCGTACACGTCCCTCACGTACACGTCCCTCACCGTACGCGTCCCCCACTGTACGCGTCCCACCGTACACGTCCCTCACGTACACGTCCCTCACCGTACGCGTCCCCCACTGTACGCGTCCCCCGCCGTACGCATCCCACCGTACACGTCCCTCACCGTACAAGTCCCTCACCATACGCATCCCTCACCGTACGCGCCCCCCGCCGTACGCGTCCCTCACCGTACAAGTCCCTCACCGTACGCGTCCCCCACTGTACGCGTCCCCCGCCGTACGCATCCCACCGTACACGTCCCTCACCATACGCATCCCTCACCGTACGCGCCCCCCGCCCTACGCATCCCTCACCGTACAAGTCCCTCACCGTACGCGTCCCCCACTGTAAGCGTCCCTCACTGAACGCCAGAACCAGAAACTCAGAGTTGGCCCTGGTTTCTGGACTAGGTCCTTCATCTCAAGTAGGTTTACCTGTTGCTGACGGACTCCAGCAGATAGTTTGTGTACATGTGTCTCCAGGTGTAGATGATGGACAATAGGGATGTTCTAAAAGGTCTCAGGTCCACCTGCAGCCAGCCATGCAGGATGATGACATCATCCAGGTGACTCACCTCTGAGCTTAGCGCACTGAGAGACTCCATCTGAAACAGAACATGATTGTCACCTGTCTCACCTGCGCACACACAGCAGCAGGTGTAGACAGGTGAGTGACCTCTCTATGGAAGTTGTTCAGGGTGGGCGGAGTCTGGCCTGCCTCCAGCTCTTCAGGTGCCAGCTGCCTGCCATATTTCAGGAAGTCCTTGAACATCGTCTTCCTGTCACTCAGCCACAGGTGAGAGTACCTGTCTAGTCCTTCTCTCAGATGCTCCGCCTCCTCCCTCACCTGCTGCAACTCATGCAACACTTCTTGTTCCAGGGCACAGAGACCTGGGTTCTGCTGTAACAACAGCTGGTGCACAGAACATGTGAAAATCATGAGAGGAGAACAGGTGAGGAGCGCGAGAGGAGAGAGCAGGTGAGGAGCGTGGGAGGAGAGAACAGGTGAGGAGAACCGATGAGTCTGGACTGTCCTCACAATGTGATGCCAGGATGAGGTTCCACTCACCTGGTAGTTGCCATGGCGACTCCTGGAGATCCTGGGTGGCAGAGCGGCAGTGGCATAAATGTCGCAGATGGTGGTTTTCAGGAAGTCTGACAGGCCGCCATCCAGCAGAGGCTCAAACGCACTTCCTGTTTCCTGCAGCTGCAGACGGACTGCCAACAGGGCGGAGCTGGAGGTCTACACAGAGGCAGCAGGTGTTAATGTCTTCAGAGGAAAGGTCACTTTTCTGAGACAGAACGTGTCTCCGTATCAGATCTGATCCCTGCAGCACGTCCAGGAAATTCCAGGAGAACCATGTGGGAAAGTTTCACTACTGAATAAAAACCAGGATCTGTTGTGGGGACGCTTCCTGTTTGTTTACTTTCTGTTCCTCTTCTGTGGTCTTTATGAACCAATGATAAACGAGAGCGTTATTATTAAGCTCTTTATCTCAGCCTGGTGGAGCTGTTTAGCGATAAGAGAAATCCAGCTTCCTGGTACAGGCATCAGGTGTGCAGGTCTACCTGTGGTCTCTATGAACGGATTATAAATGACGGTCCATGTGTGCGGGTCTACCTGTGGGTTCATGCTGTCAGACAGGAAGTGCAGCGCTCTGTGCAGCAGCTGGAACAGTCCATCTTGGACTTCATTATCAATGTGGTCCAGATAATCGATCCAGGTCTGAGAGGACTCCTGGGCTTTGTACAGACTCCTGTTTACCTGAAAACAGTTAGTAAGTAAATTTTATTCATAGAACTCTTTTCACAGATAAATATCACGCAGTTCTGGACATAAAAAGGCTGCAATAAAACATTAATAATAAAATAAACAACCACCAATTAAAATCGTCTTCACTGCTTTTTAAAAGAGTTTACGGAGTCGACCACACAGAGGGACGGGGGAAGTCCTTCTAGAGGCTACAGCCTGAAAGGCCAGGTCTGCCCGGATTTTTTAAACAGGTCTTTGGGACCTTCAGGAGGCTTTGGCCTGAAGACTGAAGGTTGGAATCGATGAAGTCCTGATAAAGTAGGGGTGATGTGGCTGCTCTGGGATGCTCTGGGCTGTTCTCCGCTGTTCTGGGCAGCTCTGGACTGTTCTGGGCAGCTCTGGGATCTTCTGGGCAGCTCTGGGATCTTCTGGGCGGACCTGGGATCTTCTGGGCGGACCTGTCAGTAGTCTGGCAGCAGAATTCTGCTGAGTCGCCTTTGTGTAACGAGTGGAACAGAATTACGGTAATCAATAGGAGAGGAGGTAAAAGCAAGATTGATCCTTTCAGGATCTGATTGTGACAACGTTCTCCTGACAGACGGGTCTATTTCTGGTCAGCTGAGGGAACGACGCTCCAAACACAGCCAGACGAGCCAGAGCACCAAGATGGTTATTGATCAGGCGGATCTTTGAGTAACAGGTGTTTGAGTGAGATCAGCATGGGGTCGCCATTCTGCCTCTACCTTGCAGGTGTGTCAGTGTTACCTGGATTAGCTTCAACAGCTGTTGCCCCTCTTCCCTGATCCGTCTGCATGTGTGCTCTGTAACTCCGCCTTCCAGAAGATAGTCATGTGACCTCTGCAGCAGGTCAAGCTCCGCCCACCCCTGCACTGACAGCAGCACATCTAAGTCACCTGACAGACCTTTGACTGGCAGATGGGGCGTGGCTTTTAACACACCTGTGCAATCGTTGTCATGGCTTCCATGTTGGTTCTGGTCTCTCTAAGAGTGCAGCAAAACATCAACACCGTCTGGGTCTGCAGCTGGTCCACACCTGAACAGGTACACACACACACACACACCTGGACAGGTAGATGCATATAAACACCATGGACCTCATTTATCAGCCGTGCGTGCGCACAGAAGTGTGTGTGATGTGTGCGTGCGAACATTCCCACACAAAGTTTGGGATTTATCAACTTGTACTTGTGCGTAGAAAATGTGTAAATTCTGCCCACCGGTTAGCGGCGCCCTAGTGGTCAAACAGTGGAACTACCAGTAAAACAGTGCAGCAACCGAGACCAGGATCAGACCAGGATCAGACTGGGACCAGACGAGACCAGGATCAGACCGGGATCAGACTGGGACCAGACGAGACCAGGATCAGACCGGGCTCAGACCGGGACCAGACGAGACCAGGATCAGACCGGGCTCAGACCGGGACCAGACGAGACCAGGATCAGACTGGGACCAGACGAGACCAGGATCAGACCGGGATCAGACTGGGACCAGACGAGACCAGGATCAGACCGGGATCAGACTTGGACCAGGATCAGACCAGAATCAGACTGGGACCAGACGAGACCAGGATCAGACCAGGATCAGACCGGGATCAGACTGGGACCAGACGAGACCAGGATCAGACCGGGATCAGACTGGGACCAGACGAGACCAGGATCAGACTGGGACCAGACGAGACCAGGATCAGACCGGGATCAGACTGGGACCAGACGAGACCAGGATCAGACCGGGATCAGACTTGGACCAGGATCAGACCAGAATCAGACTGGGACCAGACGAGACCAGGATCAGACCAGGATCAGACTGGGACCAGGATCAGACTGGGATCAGACCAGGATCAGACTGGGATCAGACTGGGACCAGATGAGTCCCAGCGGTTCTCCCTGGTTTTACTGGTGTTTTATACAGACTTACTGAACTGCTCCAGAATCAGGTCTGAGGGGAAATGAATGTGGACTTAAACATTCTACCTGGTTACGTAGTTTTTACCTCTTTAATGTTCACACTACTCAGTAACCACACACCATGAATTGTGACGTCACCTTCAGGGCTCCAGGTTTTCTTCTGCAGCTGGGTCAGGGTCTGGTTCAGGTCCTGCAGCTGGTCCTGGATCAGAGGACGTTCCACCTGCAGGGTGTCACTGAACACCTGCAGGAAGACCACAGAGTATCACATGACCCTCACCTGGATCTAGATCAGCTTCAGAGCCAGTGACCGTGTGAGAGGACACACCTGGTTGTAGCAGGACACCATGTGACTCAGTCTCAGGTAAGTCTGGGTGATGTCATCTCTACAGGGGAGGAGCTGAGCGATGTGGGGGCGGAGCTCTACTTCTCCTTTCCTGCACACATACCTGAGCCCTTTTAGCACCGACTCCACCTGCAGACAGTCAGGAGGTTCAGGACAGACAAAGAAGCAGCCCTGCACCTCCTTCCTGGTACCTGTTACTTGGCAACTGAAGCTTTTACCAGGTGACTTGGTAAAAGCTTGGGATTCCCACGGGATTCCTGCAGGATGGGAGTCAGTTTTACTGAGTCATGTGATACGGTACAGGATAAAAAGCTAACGGGAGCAGGAACCAAACGAAAACAAAAAAAGGAAAAAAAGACAGGTGCCGCCATTTTGTAGTTTTTGCTCAGCCTACACTGTAACCAAGTTAAATAAGAACTACACTACCCAGAAGCCAACGCTGCTTTCCATAAATTGAATGTGTGATAGAAAGTGATCAGACGGCCACCCAGCTTGTTAACGCTGTCACTCAGTTTCTCTCTCTGGTCTGCAGCTGTTCCTCTCGGTATGAAACCAACATAAGACACAAATGCAAGTGAAAGAAAGTCTGCTTTTATAAGTTTTAACAGATTGATTACAGCACAGCGTCGTCCCATCAGGTGATCGTCTGTCAGGAACGGTTTATAAGGTACTGCTACGATGCTAGCTGCTCAGTAATCTGTACGGTAACTCCTGAATGAAAGCAGACCACTTTCATAGATTCTGCATTTTATTGACAAGAAATGTACTGAAATCAATTAAAAAGCCGTGATCAGTGGAAATGAAACTGTAATAGTTTCTGAATGCAGCACCTCTGCAGCTGCCAGTGATCCGTGTTATGTCGGTTTTATACTGAGAGGAACAGCCGCTGCTTCCCTGCTGGAACTGAAATAAGAAAAGGAATGGAGTTAGCAAACACCCGCGGAGAAACCCATGTGGCAAAAAGAGATTTACAACAGAAAGTCAGGTTGGTGGAACTGGTTAGAGAAGGCCACATATTAATAAACTCCACGAGAGTCGAGTGCGACGGTTTTTAACACTGTATGCCTCCAATAAAACGTTTAGTTAATGAGTAAAATACAACTTTATATGTTCTGTTTGGGTTTACTTAACTTTGGTGGACATGCTGTGAACCGTGTCCTGTTTTATTGTTGTTCCCTTTTTTTATTGTAACCGATCTCCAAAAAAAAAAAAAAAGAAAGAAACACCAGCTGGTCTAAAAAAGAAGGGTGAGAACATTAATTTAATTCTATGTATTTCCTATAAATAAATTTTAAAAGTGGGATTGGGATGGGACGGGAGTGAAAATCCCGTGTCAACCTCTACTTGGTAACTGGCATCTGGTAACCGGTACTTGTTACTCGGTGAATGAAAAATGGTTACGCCACCTTTCCAGGTAGCAGCAACCTGAGTTTTTTTGCTACTGGTTCAGTTCCAGACCATCACCTTAATGTAGGCTGCAGGTGACAGGTGGGTGAAACCTGCAGGTAATGAGTTGGTGGGTGGAGCCTAGAGGTAACTGGTGGTCAACGGTGGGTGGAGCCTGTAGGTCATGAGTAGAGTGTGTAGATGGAGTTTAGAGCCTATAAGTAATGTGTGGGTGGAGCCTGCAGATGAGAGGTGGGTGGAGCCTGAAGGTGACCTACCCTGTGACTGCAGCTAACTTCCAGGAGTCCGTGCTTGGTTGTTTGGATCAAAGGAAGTCTCTGGATGAAGCCACAGTCAGAGTCCAGCTGGGCGCTCCAGTCGGACCTCGCGCTCTCTCTGAAGTCCTGCAGGAGGTCTAGGATCTGTCTAATCCTGTTCTGAACCAGCTGGCCCTCAGATGAGTCCTGGTGCCTGGAACACAAAGCGAGTCCAGCAGCTGGCTCTTCGGGGCAGCAGTGTCAGTGTGTGCAGGTCTTACCGGTTCTGGAAGGTCAAGTAGTTCTTTAGAGCGGCTCCAGTTCTCTGGAGCAGCTGTTGAATCCACAAGAGTCCAACAGGAGCTGCCGGCCGAAACTTGTAAAACGTTTCCAACTTGTCTTTCTGACTGTAGAACTGAAGTTCAATCTGAGCCAGTTCTATCTGGATCATCTTCACCAGCCGGCTCAGGAGAGGGTGCAGCTGATTCTGGATCAGAGGACGGTCCAGGATGAACCCAAACATCTGCAACAGCTTGAACACAGCAGGTCAGGCCACATTAGAGGGGGTCGGTCCGAATTGTGGTCCACAGCTACTGGACCCGTACCTTTGCAGCAGATGAAGCATCGCTGCAGTCCTCCAGGGCCCTGCTCAGCACCGACACCAGCCAGGTCTCC
The DNA here is from genome assembly GCF_017639745.1 of Melanotaenia boesemani. Taxonomy (NCBI): domain Eukaryota; kingdom Metazoa; phylum Chordata; class Actinopteri; order Atheriniformes; family Melanotaeniidae; genus Melanotaenia; species Melanotaenia boesemani. The sequence continues at coordinate 37,518,749 of NC_055689.1, read as the reverse complement.
AGGTCCAACACCTGAGCCAGAAACTGATTCAGGTTCTTCTCAAAGTTCTGAGGGGAAGAAGGAGGCAGGACAGCTCAGATGACAAGTAGTTTCCACATCGGCTGATCACACCAGCTGGTCTCACCAGGTCTTCAGGGTCTGTTGGGTCACAGCAGCAGCCAGAGAGCCGCCTCGTGTGAAGCAGGAACTCCTGAAGAACCTGCTGAACTGCATCGGTCCACATCGTGCTGCTGACACCAGACAAAACCATCTGATCCAGCTGATACACCTGGAGACAGACAGAAAGCACCTCCTGCAGGAGGAGGCGGGGTCAGAGTAGTGTCCTCTGGGTTCTGGTTCAGGGGACGACCAGGTGTACCTTGATGCTGAGCAGCCGTTTCATGAAGCGGTCCAGGTGGAAGAAGACCAGGTGTGACGGGATGTCCCAGCTGTGTGAAGGCGTGTCCTGAAGCAGAAACAAATGAACCGGTCTCAGAGAGCATCCAGGTAAAGACAGGAGAGGGGGCGGGGCTGGTCCCAGACAGAAACTACCTGGAGCGACTGTCACCAGCAGAACCACCAAAACCAACAACAGGGTAACAACAGGAACACCAAGAACTACACAAACTCCCGTGAGCTGCTCCAGCGTACCTGGCTGTGGGTTCGGTTGTCCAGCAGTGCACTGCTCTGCGCGTAGGCCTCCTTCAGGGTGTTTAGCGTCTGGATAACCAGTCTAACATCTTCCAGGACCGGACCGGGGGCAGATACAAGAGCACGCATCACTTCTTGTCCACACAGGAACTTTCCACTCTGCAGTAGGATAAGAGCAGGAGAGGAGCTTTTCCGACTGAACTTAATAAAAACAAAAAGGAATCAGCTGTTTCTGAAGCTCCTCCCTCCAGGATGGCGCTCTCTGACGGGAGTGTAGATGGAAGCTGGATCTATACTCGCACCGCAGAGGCTCCACGTGCACCTCTTCCAGACCTGATGCGCACCCCTGCTACTCGCTTGTGATTGGTCAGTTTGGGATCACGCGTTTCCGGATTTCTGGATCCTCTTGCTGAATTTGTGTGGTAACATTTTTAAAAACAACACACAATGATGAGCGGCGGATCTTTATGATGCCACCTCCAAGAACTATAAAGATGCTCCTTTGAGCTTCACTCCATGGAGGGAGATTCCCGGTTTGGAGGTCCCGAAATGCATGAAGCGATGGGAAAACCTCCGCGACAAATACGCGCAGGTTAAACGGAAAAGGCTGGAGAAGTGTGGACGCTGGTGGACAGAAGTCTCCGCCGGGAGACGCTCCAACCTCGATGAATATCTTTATTTTTGTACTGTATGCAGATGTTTCCTCTGGCAGTCAGTGGACAGAAATGGTGTTTTTTGGACCACATGAAACAGAATCCTCAAACATCATTTTGCCCTGGCAGCATGCCGAGCTCAGAGCTGAAAGAGTTTGTCAGGTCCATCCGGACAGCTGGCTGCTCTGGTAGAACGAAAGCTGCAACGCCTCACCAGCCTGAGCAGAGCTGTTAGTTACCGACACGTTAGTTACAGACACGTTAGTTACCGATACATTAGTTACCGACACGTTAGTTACCGATACGTTAGTTACCGATACGTTAGTTACTGACAAGTTAGTTACTGACACGTTAGTTACCGACACGTTAGTTACGATACGTTAGTTACCGGCACGTTAGTTACCGATACGTTAGTTACTGACAAGTTAGTTACCAACAAGTTAGTTAACGATACGTTAGTTACCGACACGTTAGTTACCGATACATTAGTTAGTGACACGTTAGTTACTGACACGTTAGTTACTGACAAGTTAGTTACCGACACTTTAGTTACTGACAAGTTAGTTACTGACAAGTTAGTTATCGACAAGTTAGTTACTGACACGTTAGTTACTGACACGTTAGTTACTGACACATTAGTTGCTGACACATTAGTTGCTGACACGTTAGTTACGACAAGTTAGTTACCGACACGTTAGTTACCGACACGTTAGTTACCGACATGTTAGGTACCGACACGTTAGTTACCGACACGTTAGTTACCGATACGTTAGTTAGTGACACGTTAGTTAGTGACACGTTAGTTACTGACAAGTTAGTTACTGACAAGTTAGTTACTGACACGTTAGTTACCGACATGTTAGGTACCGACACGTTAGTTACCGACACGTTAGTTACCGATACGTTAGTTACTGACACGTTAGTTACTGACACATTAGTTGCTGACACATTAGTTGCTGACACGTTAGTTACGACAAGTTAGTTACCGACAAGTTAGTTACTGACAAGTTAGTTACTGACACGTTAGTTAGTGACACATTATTTACTGACACATTAGTTGCTGACACGTTAGTTACCGACAAGTTAGTTACCGACACATTAGTTACCGACACATTAGTTACCGACACGTTAGTTACCGACACGTTAGTTACCGACAGGTTAGTTACCGACAAGTTAGATACGACACGTTAGTTACCGACACGTTAGTTACCGACACGTTAGTTACCGACACGTTAGTTACCGATACGTTAGTTAGTGAAATGTTAGTTACTGACACGTTTGTTACCGACAGGTTAGTTACCGACACGTTAGTTACCGACACGTTAGTTACCGACACGTTAGGTACCGACACGTTAGTTACCGACAGGTTAGTTACCGACAGGTTAGTTACCGACAAGTTAGTTACCGACACGTTAGTTACCGATACGTTAGTTAGTGAAACGTTAGTTACTGACACGTTTGTTACTGACAAGTTAGTTACTGACAAGTTAGTGACTGACACGTTAGTTACGACAAGTTAGTTACCGACAAGGTAGTAACCGACACGTTAGTTACTGACAAGTTAGGTACTGACACGTTAGTTACTGACAAGTTAGTTACTGACAAGTTAGTTACCGACACGTTAGTTACGACAAGTTAGTTATAGACACATTAGTTAGTGACACATTAGTTACTGACACATTAGTTGCTGACACGTTAGTTACGACAAGTTAGTTACCGACACGTTAGTTACCGACACGTTAGTTACCGACATGTTAGGTACCGACACGTTAGTTACCGACACGTTAGTTACCGATACGTTAGTTAGTGACACGTTAGTTACTGACACGTTAGTTACTGACAAGTTAGTTACTGACAAGTTAGTTACTGACACGTTAGTTACTGACACATTAGTTACCGACATGTTAGGTACCGACACGTTAGTTACCGACACGTTAGTTACCGATACGTTAGTTACTGACACGTTAGTTACTGACACGTTAGTTGCTGACACATTAGTTGCTGACACGTTAGTTACGACAAGTTAGTTACCGACAAGTTAGTTACTGACAAGTTAGTTACTGACACGTTAGTTAGTGACACATTATTTACTGACACATTAGTTGCTGACACGTTAGTTACCGACAAGTTAGTTACCGACACATTAGTTACCGACACATTAGTTACCGACACGTTAGTTACCGACACGTTAGTTACCGACAGGTTAGTTACCGACAAGTTAGTTACGACACGTTAGTTACCGACACGTTAGTTACCGACAAGTTAGTTACTGACAAGTTAGTTACTGACACGTTAGTTAGTGACACATTATTTACTGACACATTAGTTGCTGACACGTTAGTTACCGACAAGTTAGTTACCGACACATTAGTTACCGACACATTAGTTACCGACACGTTAGTTACCGACACGTTAGTTACCGACACGTTAGTTACCGACAAGTTAGTTACGACACGTTAGTTACCGACACGTTAGTTACCGACACATTAGTTACCGACACGTTAGTTACCGACACGTTAGTTACCGACACGTTAGTTACCGATACGTTAGTTAGTGAAATGTTAGTTACTGACACGTTTGTTACCGACAGGTTAGTTACCGACACGTTAGTTACCGACACGTTAGTTACCGACACGTTAGGTACCGACACGTTAGTTACCGACAGGTTAGTTACCGACAGGTTAGTTACCGACAAGTTAGTTACCGACACGTTAGTTACCGATACGTTAGTTAGTGAAACGTTAGTTACTGACACGTTAGTTACTGACACGTTTGTTACTGACACGTTTGTTACTGACAAGTTAGTTACCGACACTTTAGTTACTGACAAGTTAGTTATCGACAAGTTAGTTACTGACAAGTTAGTTACTGACACATTAGTTAGTGACACATTAGTTACTGACACATTAGTTGCTGACACGTTAGTTACGACAAGTTAGTTATCGACAAGTTAGTTACTGACAAGTTAGTTACTGACACGTTAGTTAGTGACACGTTAGTTACTGACACATTAGTTGCTGACACGTTAGTTGCTGACAAGTTAGTTACCGACAAGTTAGTTACCGAGAAGTTTGTTACCGACAAGTTAGTTACTGACACGTTAGGTACTGACACGTTAGGTACTGACACGTTAGTTACCGACACGTTAGTTACTGACAAGTTAGTTACTGACAAGTTAGTTACTGACAAGTTAGTGACTGACACGTTAGTTACGACAAGTTAGTTACCGACACGTTAGTTACTGACAAGTTAGGTACTGACACGTTAGTTACTGACAAGTTAGTTACTGACAAGTTAGTTACCGACACGTTAGTTACGACAAGTTAGTTATAGACACATTAGTTAGTGACACATTAGTTACTGACACATTAGTTGCTGACACGTTAGTTACGACAACTTAGTTATCGACAAGTTAGTAACTGACACGTTAGTTAGTGACACGTTAGTTAGTGACACGTTAGTTACTGACACATTAGTTGCTGACACGTTAGTTGCTGACAAGTTAGTTACCGACAAGTTAGTTACCGACATGTTAGTTACTGACAAGTTAGGTACTGACACGTTAGTTACCGACACGTTAGTTACTGACAAGTTAGTTACTGACAAGTTAGTTACTGACACGTTAGTTACGACAAGTTAGTTACCGACAAGTTAGTAACCGACACGTTAGTTACTGACAAGTTAGGTACTGACACGTTAGTTACTGACAAGTTAGTTACTGACAAGTTAGTTACTGACAAGTTAGTTACGACAAGTTAGTTATCGACACATTAGTTAGTGACACATTAGTTACTGACACATTAGTTGCTGACATGTTAGTTACGACAAGTTAGTTATCGACAAGTTAGTTACTGACAAGTTAGTTACTGACACGTTAGTTAGTGACACGTTAGTTACTGACAAGTTAGTTACCGATACGTTAGTTAGTGACACGTTAGTTACTGACACGTTTGTTACTGACAAGTTAGTTACCGACACTTTAGTTACTGACAAGTTAGTTATCGACAAGTTAGTTACTGACAAGTTAGTTACTGACACATTAGTTAGTGACACATTAGTTACTGACACATTAGTTGCTGACACGTTAGTTGCTGACACATTAGTTAGTGACACATTAGTTGCTGACACGTTAGTTGCTGACACGTTAGTTACGACAAGTTAGTTACTGACAAGTTAGTTACTGACACGTTAGTTAGTGACACGTTAGTTAGTGACACGTTAGTTGCTGACACGTTAGTTACTGACAAGTTAGTTACTGACAAGTTAGTTACCGACACTTTAGTTACTGACAAGTTAGTTACTGACAAG